>NC_091165.1:46400298-46495298 GCF_040958095.1 Procambarus clarkii | reverse complement strand
ACATGCTTACATACATGCATCATACATACATACATACATACATGCATACATACATATACGTTCAGTCAGCATATAGCAATTTCGGGACAAAATCCAATACAGTTATATTGGTGAGACGCCACTGTGATGAGTTTAAATATCATAGGAACTGTAGGTTAATGTGAGACTTAAGTGAGGTTAGATGAGACATCTACAAGCACCAGCTGGAGGCTGGAGGAGAGTTGTGGAGGCTGCTGGTACTATGCCCAGATGTTGGAGGGTGTGTTTGACCCTCCCACCCTCCACGTTGACCGCAGAACGAATATGGTTACCTGCCACTCTCCCTTACCAAGGGTATCACACGCACGCACGCACGCACGCACACACATGCATCAGATTCTTAACTTACAATATTTATGATTTACCAATTTATACTACTACACTGACTCTCAATTTCACAATATGTATAAACTTGAAACTTAAAATTTGTCTATCTGTTTCAAAATTGAAAACTTTGTTACCCATGTTGTGGGCGGTAGTGGACCCCATACCCATGTTGTGGGAGGTAGTGGACCCCATACCCATGTTGTGGGAGGTAGTGGACCCATACCCATGTTGTGAGAGGTAGTGGACCCCATACCCATGTTGTGGGCGGTAGTGGACCCCAAACCCATGTTGTGGGAGGTAGTGGACCCCATACCCATGTTGTGGGAGGTAGTGGACCCCATACCCATGTTGTGGGCGGTAGTGGACCCCAAACCCATGTTGTGGGAGGTAGTGGACCCAAAACCCATGTTGTGGGAGGTAGTGGACCCCATACCCATGTTGTGGGCGGTAGTGGACCCCAAACCCATGTTGTGGGAGGTAGTGGACCCCATACCCATGTTGTGGGCGGTAGTGTACCCCATACCCATGTTGTGGGAGGTAGTGGACCCCCATACCCATCTTGTGGGTGGTAGTGAACCCCATGCCCATCTTGTGGGCGGTAGTGGACCCCATACCCCTGTTGTGGGAGGTAGTGGACCCCATACCCATCTTCTGGGCGATAGTGGACCCCATACCCATCTTGTGGATGGTAATGGACCCCATACCCATCTTGGGGTGGTAGTGGACCCCATACCCGTCTTGTGGATGGTAGTGGACCCCATACCCATGTTGTGGGTGGTAGTGAACCCCATGCCCATCTTGTGGGCGGTAGTGGACCCCATACCCATCTTGTGGATGGTAGTGGACCCCATACCCATCTTGTGGGCGATAGTGGACCCCATACCTATCTTGTGGATGGTAATGGACCCAATACCCATCTTGGGGTGGTAATGGACCCCATACCCGTCTTGTGGATGGTAGTGGACCCCATACCCATCTTGAGGGTAGTAGTGAACCGCTTACCCATCATGTGGATGGAAGTGGACCCCATACCCATCTTCTGGGTTATGGTGGACCCCATACCCATCTTGTGGGTGGTAGTGGACCCCATACCTATATTGTGGGTGGTAGTGGACCCCATACCCATCTTCTGGGTTGTAGTGGACCCCATAACCATCTTGTCGGTGGTAGTGGACTCATACTCATCCTGTGGGTAGTAGTGGACCTCATACCCATCCTGTGGTTGGTAGTGGACCCTATACCCATCCTGTGGGTGGTAGTGGACCCCATACCCATCTTGTGGGTGGTAGTGGACCCCATACTCATCCTGTGGGTGGTAGTAGACCCCATACCTATCCTGTGTGTGGTAGTGGAACCCATACCCATCCTGTGTGTGGTAGTGGACCCATACCCATCTTGTGGGTGCTAGTGGACCCCATACCCATCTTGTTGGTGGTAGCGGACCCTGTACTTATCCTGTGAGTGATAGTGGACCCCATATCCCTCCTGTGGGTGGTAGTGGACCCTATACCCATTCTGTGGGTGGTAGTGGACTCCATACCCATCTTGTGGATGGTAGTGGACCTCATACCCATTTTGTAGGTGGTAGTGGACCCCATACCCATCCTTTGGGTGGTATTGGACCGGATACCCTTCCTGTGTGTAGTAGTAGACCCCATACCCATCTTGTGGATGCTAGTGGACCCCAATTCCCATCTTGTAGGCGGTAGTGGACCTCATACTTATCCTGCAGGCGGTAGTGGACGCAATACACATCCTGTGTGTGGTAGTAGACCATATACCCATCCAGTAGGCGGTAGTGGACCCCATATCTATCCTATGGGTAGTTATTGAGCCCAGACCAATCCTACAAGTGGTATGGACCCTTTACCCACCTAACAGGTGGTAGTGGACCCTACATTCATCCTACAAAAACCATTGCGTAATAGTGGCTTTAGGCATTGTATGTCTAATGTCTGATTGCTCTATCTATAAATCCATCAACTTTTGTATCATACCTTGTATGTATGTATTTTACCTGAATTTAATATTTGTATATGTATTTGTATTTACAGTAGGTACAATTTACAGTCTCCGTGGTGTAGTGGTAAGACACTCGCCTGGCGTTCCGCGAGCGCTTTGTCATGGGTTCGTATCCTGGCCGGGAAGGATTTACTGGCCGCAAATCCTTAAGTGTAGCCTCTGTTAACGCAACAATAAAATATGTACTAGGTTGTAACAACTATTCTTCGCGGTGGGGGTCGTATTCCAGGGACCTGTTCGATTTCAAGAGGAAACTAGATTTATTCCTCCAAGGAGTGCCGGACCAACCGGGCTGTGGTGGGTATGTGGGCCTGCGGGCCGCTCCAAGCAACAGCCTGGTGGACCAAACTCTCACAAGTCAAGCCTGGCCTCGGGCCGGGCTTGGGGAGTAGAACTCCCAGAACCCCATCAACCAGGTATCAACCAGGAAACGCTACGCGTACTAGTGGCTGTACAAGAATGTAACAACTCTTGTATATATCTCAAAAAAAAAAAAAAGTAGTTGACACTGTACCATCCTGTTTGCAGTAGTCTACCCCATAGACATTCCAACGTAACATCGTTTTCTATTGATGTTCTTACAATACATTCTTTAAAGAATTTTAAAGCATAAACTAGTGTATATAATGTTGATTGGTAAAGCACTCTTATTCTATGTAATAAATTATAGTGCTTATTATAATTTACTAAGAACAACTAATATTTCTCATAACAAAACTACGAACCTTCAATAGGATGTAGCTGATCTGTAATATTCTCAGAGCATGGACAATAGCAGGTAAATTTCACAATCCATATGGGACCTGAAACTAGAATTTTCATTATAATTGAACCAATCACGACTATTCTGCTGTCTACGGCGATGGACGGGTACTGTGAGACGTAAATTGGTACGCGAGGAAGAGTTGGGGCCTTGGAGAAAATGTAACTTGGAATATACCACTTATGTACTAATTCATATTCAACATATTGACTTTAAGTATTAAGTCATATATGTGCTGTCTTGTGTGAGAGCTGATTGACAAGGGACACAGGCATCAGGCATGTCCTTTGCTTAACAATCAATGCCAGGAAAGCACACCTTTTCTCGTAGCAGCTGTTTGGTTTGGTATAAGTATATTTGGTGTCCTTGATGTGCTAGCTGCTAGAGAACTGCTGGAATGACGATGCGTGTACCTCGCAGCACGGTGTTGCGTTGTTGTATAACACTCAATTCTGTCTGGATACGTTCAAGTGCTTTGAATGCATCTTAGTGAACTCCTGAGGGTGGGATGCATGGAAACTTTTTCTTGGTCAATGCATCCACTGTTGCTTGCAGAGTTGGGTCCTCAAGTGTCGCACTACGGCACATGAGGACCCAACTACGCACATCAAGAGTGAGAGTCTTAGGGACTACATCACAAGTTATGGAGTGTACATATTCCTAGGCAACTTTCTGATGCATGGTGATGGTGAAACTGTTGGCAGGATTTCGACTTATGTAATCAGCGGGATTTCCTGCACCCGGCTTATACTTCACAGTAAAGTTGCATAGTTCCAGACGAAAAGCCCATCTTTCAATGCAAGCTGGTGGTTTGGACTTCGGATTATTGAAGATGGTCTTCAACGGCTTATGGTCAGTGACTATCGTAGTGAAGGGTGCACCAAGCAGATACACAAAGAAGTGTTCACAGCAGTAGTAGTGTTCGTGGTAGAAGTGTTCATAGTAATAGTCATATATTACCCCTCACCAAACGACAGAAGACTCAAACAGGAATATGATAGAAACAAAATGGCCAACGTCAATATAATAGAGAGAGCAGCTTCTGTGGCTAGCAGGAACGGATCCACACTACTAATCATGAGAGACTTCTACCACGGGAGGATAGATTGGGAGAACAGAGACACTCATGGAGGACCAGACACATGGAGAGCTAAGCTGGTGGACGTGGCAACAAGAAACTTTCTAAGCCAACACGTCAAGGGACGACAAGAATGAGAGGAGAGAATGAACCAGGTTTGCTTTATCTGATATTTACCCTAAATGAGTCGGATATAAGGGAAGTTAAATTGGAAGCCCCCTTGGGAATGAGTGATCATAGTGTATTGAGCTTTGAGTATTTGGTTGAGCTAGGAATTATCTCCCCCAAAAAAGAACTGGGAAACAAAGGGCTGGTGTACCGAAAGGGAAACTATAAGGAGATGAATAAATTCCTAAGGGATATACCAAAGGACACAAACTTCAGAACTAAGTCCGTGCAAGACGTGATGGACCATGTTAACTAAAAGTATCAGGAGGCAGTAAACAGGTTTATCCCGGCTCGACAGGAAAAAACCGAGAAGCAAAAGAAGAATCCGTGGTATAATCGGGAATGTATGAAAGCAAAGGAGCTGAACAAAAGAGCGTGGAGGAACTTCCGAAATAACAGAACACTAGAAAGTAAAGAGAGATACCACAGAACCAGGAACGAGTATGTTAGTGAGAGAAGGTATGAAAAAGATATAGCTAATAAAGCCAAGACCGAACCAAAGCTACTCACATCAGGAGGAAAACTGCAGTGAAGGAACAGGTGATGAAGTTTAGAATGGGTGAGGACAGGTACACAGAGAATGACAGAAGTGTGTGAGGAACTCAACAAGAGGTTCCAGGAGGTCTTTACAAAGAACAAGGAGAGGTCACGGCGCTAGGAAAGGTGGCAGCAAACCAGGCGACCATGGAAGGGTTCGAAATTACAAGAGAAGAGGTTAAGAGGCACCTATTGGAGCTGGACATGAGAAAGGCTGTTAAGCCGGACGGAATCTCACCATGGGTAATGAAAGAGTGTGCAGGAGCACTTTGTTTGCCACTCTCCATAGTGTACAGTAGGTCACTGGAGATGGGAGACCTACCAGAAATATGGAAGACGGCTAATGTAGTCCCAATATACAAAAAGGGTGACAGAGAAGAGGCACTGAACTACAGGCCAGTGACCTTAACTTGTATACCATGCAAGGTGATGGAGAAGATCGTGAGAAAAAACCTAGTAACACATCTGGAGAGAAGGGACTTTGTGACAACCCATTAACATGGGTTCAGGGAGGGTAAATCTTGCCTTATAGGCTTAATAGAATTCTACGATCAGGTGATAAAGATTAAGCAAGAAAGAGAAGGATGGGCGGACCGCATTTTTTTGGACTGTCAGAAAGCCTTTGACACAGTACCCCATAAAAGGCAAATGCATTAGCTGGAGAAACAGGCAGGAGTAACTGGTAGGGTACTCCAGTGGATATGGGAATACCTAAGCAATAGGAAGCAGAGAGTTACAGTGAGGGGTGAGACCTCAGATTGGCATGAAGTGACCAGTGGAGTCCCACAGGGCTCTGTACTCGGACCTATCCTGTTTATGATATACGTAAATGATCTCCCAGAGGGTATTGTGACGATAATTTCTTTCAAGAGAGATTGAGCCTGCTCTTCTCTACATAAAGTTACTTATATATATATACAACAATAAGATGCTACCTACAAGATACGTCTACCAGTAGCACAAAACGTTTTGACCAGGAGGCAAACGTACCCAAAACTCCCCCCTACTCCACACTCCCTCCTGTCGGCTCCATCATCAACCAGCAAACTACCATTCCCAGCCTGCCTGCTTCTGATTGGTGACCCGCCGGCTGCACACCTGCACCTCTGCGCCTCAGCGCCCTCTACTTAGTCGATGTCTGGGTTTGAACCAGTCATTGAAGTTAGAATATCTTGTGCTCTCAAACTGTGAACAACTAACTGATATACGCTCTGTCTATCAGGTGGATGTTTCTCAGCTAGCGCTCTATTCTCAGCACCTGTTTAATCACCTTTCTGTCTTTATATAATAGAGTAACGTCATTCCTGTTCTAGAGTAATTTTTATGTTATATTTTTTTACTTGTTTGTTTGCACTGTACATAGCCAAGGAATTGTCTTTGTTTTTAATTTGTTTTCAAAGTTAATTAAAGTTTCATTGTTCATACTATGTGTTTTTCGTGTCTTCCTTTACTTTTCCACAGACAACAGCCAAGCAGTCTATGTTTTTTTTTTTTGTAAGTGTGACTAGGCATTGACACCAGCCATTAGGAGGACTGCCGAACATCTACACTCCTACACTTTCCCGTCACATTTAATGGGGGACTGTCCTAGGAGCCTCACTCAGGTACTAGTACCAGAACATCAATTTGTGGTAAGTGTACTTGGCTTTGCTACAGTTGCTTTTCAATATTTTCATTACTTTTAATATTTATATGGTGCTGTGTGTGTATTGTGCATTCCGAGAGTAGCATATTGTGAGTGTTGGATAACTTTGGATTACGTGGTGACTGGAGGCCTCAGTCATTCTCTTAACTGGTCATCCCTCCCTCCGTGTTATTACTCGTGTTTCCCATCTTTTGTCCCTAGGATATTTCTTAATCTCACACAGATCATCATTTTGGTACTCTGGTACTTTGGTTTGTCTTCGGGTCATAGCATCCTATCTTCTGCAATCCGACCGAAGGAGGATACAGAGGGCCATAGTTCCTCTAGCACGGACTAAGTTTCTGAGTTGGGATCTCAACAGCAGTTCTCGTCACCAGTTGACACTCGCACCCCTACACGTCGGTCAGAGATGATGATATTTACTTAGGTAGGTAATTATCTTTCTTTTTTCAGAGCACAAAGTTCGCTAATTCTGTAAGTATCATATTTCATTTAGTGGGAAAACCCTTGCTTCTGTCCTATAAAGACTCGGCAAGGTATGCCTGCATTCTCGGACTACCTTATTCACTTTTGAAACAATTAAATGTTTCATTTGTTTTAGACAATATCAGTTTCATTTATTTAGTAGGATTTTCTTGCCCTTATTCTTTTACATTGAGTACCGGGTACAAGATTTCCTGCGCTTTTGACTGACTAATCATTTACCCTACTAAAATTAACGTTAATTATTAACGATTAAAATTCCACAGGATAGTTACCAGTTGCCACGTTATCCTGTTACTGACACTTCCATATCACAAGTATATTCGTTGTACATTTATATGCTATTTTTCACCATGTTTCGTCTCTAAGCTTTTCGTAACGATCCAGCAGGTGAAATAGGGAACTTAAGTCGTGCCAAGAAGACCGAATTACAAACTCTTGCACATGAGTATCAACTAGATGTTCCCCATGGAGCAAACAAAAATGACTTGCACAATTTAATATTGGATCACCTCTTAGATGAAGGAAAGATTGACTCTGAAACTCACGAAAATTATTCTATTGCAGATAGACATGCTCTAACAACTATAAAACTAAAGCTCGAACTTGCAAAGATCGAGCGGGAACAACAAAAAGAAGCTCTACAAATGAGGGAAAGAGAGCCGGCCCCTAAGGAAAGAAGAACAAGAAAGAGTGGCGGCCCTATGGAAAGAAGAAGCGGCCATAAAGAAACAAGAACGCGAGATGGCCCTCAAAGAACGAGAGGCTGCCCAGAGGAAAGAAGAAAGGGAACGTGAGACTACATTACTCCAAGAGCGTGAGCGAGTACAGCTTGAAGGAAGACAACGTCACCTGGAGATGCAACGCGAGCATGATAAGAAGCAAGCCGATATGGCTATAGCATGTCGTCAACAAGAACTCGTGTTCGAAACTACACACCACACTCAGCGCCAACAAGCTACCTCTAGTCTTCCCGTAAGTTTCAATGTCTCCCATGCAAATAAGTTAATGCCACCATTCGTTGAGACAGAGATCGATGTCTTTTTCACCACTTTTGAGACCCTAGTTAAAAAACTTAGCTGGCCTGCAGATCAATGGTCTACCCTTCTCAAAGTGCATCTCACAGGTAGAGCTGCAGTTACTCTCAGTACCTTAGCGTCTGAGAATGACTACCAGACCCTGAAGCAAGTAGTTTTGGACGCCTACCTTCTCTCCACCGAAAGCTACAGACGAAAATTCCGTGATTATCTAAGGGCAAGTACCACCACCTTTCTAGAATTTGCCAATTCAAAGAAAATATATTTCATGAAATGGCTGGAAGCAGCACATGTCTACATCTTCAGAACTCGTTAACCTCATGCTAGTTGAGGAATTCTTGAGACGTGTTCCCCCTTCCGTCCGTTTATATTTAGCAGACAAAGAAGAAACCTACTACATCAGATGTGCGAAGTCAGCTGACACCTACAGCCTCATCCACCGGCTTACACCAGAACCACCTTCCAGTAAGAAGTCTTGGTATAGTTATGATAAAGTGAGTGCCGATCACGCGAGCTCTCAATTGTATTGTAAGTATTGCAAACTCTATGGATATACCATAGATAAATGTGGGAAGGCTCAATACAAAGGCAATGAAATTCCTAAATCCAAACCGACTCCTCCTAAGTCAGGTAAACCTGTGATGAATGTTGGTGTTCCTGTTAATGATCTTTCTCTCTTCAGCAAACACCTGTATCCTGGAACTGTCTCTGCAAGCAATACAGATTCGGAGGGACGTTTCAAATTGAAGATCTTGAGGGACACAGCGGCTCTTCAGTCAATAATATTGAAATCAGCTGTGCCTAATATCACCTACACCTGGGAGACCGTCCTTATCACTGACCTCACTGCTACCACTCCGTATCCACTCGCCAGAGTCCACCTGGATTGTCCTTTTGTGACCGGTGAAGTCCAAGTCGCCATCAGGGAAAAGCTCTTTCCCATGTCTGGAGTGCAACTTCTCCTGGGTAACGACTTGGCAGAAGATCTGCAACCGTCCAATCTGATCATCATGGACAAACCCCAGGTGTGTAACTCTGTAGTGGACAATCTCATCTTTAAGTATGTTTCAGCAGAGGTCCAAGAAAGTGATGAAGTTTCTCCTCCGGTTTTGGTGACCACCCATGCACAAGCTGCACGCCCGCAACCAGCTGACTCTACTGCAACCGCTCTCCCTCAAGACCCTCAGAATCTACCACCGAATCTTACTAGTTTGGAGTTCCGTAACTCCAAATGATGGAGTTATGATGGATCCTCCAGAGGGAGGATCCATCATTAACACCATTAATCTTCTAGGCTGAGACTCAACCTGATTGTATCCTGGGTTCTTCCTAGAGAATCAGTTGCTCTACCGCAGGTACAGACCCAGTAAGCTGAAGAAGGACGACGATTGGGCAAATGTCGAACAACTAGTGGTTCCCACCAGCCTACGGCCCGATATTCTACACCTGGCCCACGGAGCACTTTCTCACTATGGTTTTAACAAAACCTATCACGGAATCAGAGAAGACTACTGCTGGCCAGGTATGATTAAAGACGTCAAAAGTTACGTGAAACTGTGGGATACATGTCAGATGGCAGGTAAACCTAACATCTCTATTCCTAAGGCACCGTTGAATCCTATCCCAGTGCCTTCGGAACCTTTCCACAGGCTCATCATAGACTGTGTTGGTCCTTTACCCCGGACCAATTCTGGCAACGCCTATATACTAACCTGTGTCCTACCACCAGATTCCCCATAGCAGTTCCAGTAAAGAACATTACAGCTGCTACTGTGGTGAAACAACTATTGAAGATCTTCACCCAGTATGGATTTCCAAGAGAGGTTCAAAGTGACTGTGGCACCAACTTCACCAGTAATATACAAGGGGCGGAGGCTATAGTCAGGGATGAAACTGAGGCTGAAACTCAGGAAGTTGTAAACTCTGACTCAGTAGGCCAGGATGTAGATGACAGTAAACTAGAAAGTGTACCAGACAGCACTGACAGCTCGATAGGTGCAGAGACTACAACGGTTCCCGATAGAGCAATTCAGAACAGAAGGACAGACTTATGCAAATTTTATGCAAAGGGCATATGCAGACATAGATATGATGGTAATAAGAAAGGATTAGAATGCAGTTACCAACATCCCAAAAAATGTTTAAATATGCTTAGGAAAGGTGAGTGTCGATTTGGGTCAATATGTAGGTTTTTCCATCCTGACATGTGCCAAACCTCACTGGAGGACAGAAAATGCTATGACCTCAGCTGCCCACACTTTCACGTGAAAGGCACGGAACGCTACATAAAGAGTGGCAAGCAGGATAATGAATTTGGAGGAAACTCTATAAATTTTTTATACCAGACCGGCAGAGAATTCAAAAGGAGCAGCATGGAGAGTGTATGGAACTGGATGCCAGATCCACTTGCATTCCAGAATTACAGATACAATTACCCACCGAAAGGGAACTACAACTACGACAGACAACTGCCCTACAACAATCAGTACTGGTCAGAACAAACTCATTATGTCCACGAATAATGGGCTTGCCGAAAAAGTCTCCCATTCAAACTATCACTAACAGAGTAACCTCATTCATCTTTGCCAACATACAAGGACTGAAAACAAGAACAAACAACAAAGTACAGTTCATAAATGGCCTCCTCACGGAGTCAAATGCAGTATTTGGAGCTTTCACAGAAACCCATGCAGGGGAATTGTTGGACAGTGAGATCTGGATTCCAGGATATAATCTATACAGGTGTGATAGGAAAATTACACACACACATGAGGAGGTCACATGGAGGTCACATGGAGGAAAATTACACACACACATGAGGAGGTCACATGGAGGAGTGGGTCTGTATATTAGGGAAGACCTTGTATGCTGGGAGCTCCTAAACGTTACAAATGAGGTGGTAGAGGTACTGGGATTAAAAATAGAGAAAATAAATTTAGTGATTATTCTAATATACAAACCGCCAGATGCAACGGCTGAGGAATTCACAGAGCAGATAAGCAAAATAGAGAATAGCCTTGATAATTTGGAGAACTCGATACCTGATATTACCTTCCTAGGTGACTTCAACTTGCCTAGTCTCAGGTGGAAAATAGCAAACAATAATATTATACCAGGAAATCTATCAGGACCTAACCAACCACAGATTAGAGAACTACTTAGATTCTGTGACAAATTTTCACTCAATCAGCAGATATCGGAGCCAACGAGAAATTAAAATATTCTAGATCTGGTCTTTACGAACAATGAAGACATTATCAGAGACATTACGATATCAGATACCACATACTCAGATCACAAACTCATTGAAGTGCAAACGACTATCAATACTCAGAATAGACCTAAAACGTTGATAAAGCAAGAGGGGCTATTCAGTAAATTCAATTTTAATAATAAAAGGATAGACTGGGAGATAATAAACAGGGAACTTACAAACATTCCATGGGGAACTGTTCTAAGTAATACAAGTCCTACAGAAGGAATAGAAAAACTGACTTCAGAAGCGTATCATGTCTGTCTGAAACATGTTCCTTTGAGGAAAGCCAGAAAGAGATCTAACGTAGAAAGAGAACGCAGACGACACTATAAACGCAGGAAAAAAATAACGGAACTGCTTATTCAGACACGAATTTCCCGTCAAAGAAGGAATAATTTAAAAAGGGAGATTGAAGAAATCGAGTGGAAATTGAAACACTCATATGAAACTGAAGAAAGGCAGTTAGAACAGAAAGCAATTCAGGAAATAAAGACAAATCCAAAATATTTCTTCTCATATGCGAAATCAAAAGCAAAAACCACTGCCAGTATTGGACCTATTCGTACAAGTGAAGGTTCATACACGGAGGATGACAAAGAAATTAGTGAAATCCTAAAAAAGCAGTATGAGGACATGTTTAGCACTCCAATAAACAACATGAAGGTGGAAGATCCAGACAATTTCTTTATGCGGGATATTCAAACCCCTGTAAATATAACTGATATAAACACGAGCGCACTAAATTTTGAAAAAGAAATTGAAAACATGCCCATGCACTCGGCCCCAAACTCATGGAATTCAATATTTATAAAGAAATGCAAAGTACCGGTAGCACATGCACTCAGTATAGTGTGGAGGAAGAGCTTCGACACGGGGGAGATACCACATGCACTTAAAGTAGCAGACATAGCCCCTCTACACAAGGGAGGGAGCAAAGCATTGGCAAAAAATTATAGACCAGTTGCACTAACATCGCACATCATAAAAGTATTTGAGAGAGTGATTAGGAGTCAGGTCACCAATTTCATGGAGACCAATGACCTTCACAACCCAGGCCAACATGGATTTCGAGCGGGAAGATCGTGCCTCTCACAGCTACTTGAGCACTGCGACAAAGTCACTGAGGCATTAGAAGAAAAACAGAATGCTGATGTCATATACACGGACTTCGCAAAGGCTTTCGATAAATGTGACCATGGCGTGATAGCACACAAAATGAAGTCAATGGAAAAACCGGTAAAGTAGGACGCTGGATACTCAGTTTTCTGTCAAACAGGACTCAGCGAGTAACGGTCAACCATATAAAATCTAGTCCAAGTGCAGTGAAAAGCTCTGTACCTCAGGGTACAGTCCTTGCACCGCTGCTTTTCCTTATTCTCATATCAGATATAGACAAAAATACAAGTCACAGCTTCGTATCATCCTTTGCAGATGACACAAAAATCAGTATGAAAATTACCTCGGCTGAGGACATTGAAAAACTTCAAGCTGATATTAATAAAGTTTTCGATTGGGCATCAGAAAATAACTTGATGTTTAACAGTGATAAATTCCAGGTACTCAGGTACGGTAAAAATGAGGACCTTAAACATAATACAGAGGTCAAAACACATTCAAATGTACCCATAGTAGGAAAACAGCATGTAAAGGATTTAGGAATAATAATAATGTCTGACGACCTAACGTTTAAGGAGCATAACCAAGCAAATATTGCGACAGCCAGAAAAATGATAGGATGGATTACGAGAACTTTCAAATCCAGGGATCCCATCACAATGGTTGTACTCTTCAAGTCACTTATGTTGTCCCGTCTTGAGTACTGCTCATTACTCACTTCCCCCTTCAGAGCAGGAGAGATTGCTGAAATAGAGGGAATACAGAGAACATATACGGCACGCATAGACGCAATAAAGCACCTAAATTATTGGGATCGTCTCAAAGCCCTCCAAATGTACTCACTAGAAAGAAGACTAGAGAGATATCAAATAATATACACCTGGAAGATACTGGAGGGCCAAGTACCAAATCTACACAGTAAAATAACAACGTACTGGAGTGAACGATATGGAAGAAAATGTAGAATACCCCAGAATTCCTACCTCTCTTAATGGCTTTGAAGTATGGTGTACTGGATACAGCATGCAACTGCCACCTTGTTGGCCAGTGTTCGAGTCCCCTGGTGGGTTGAGTGTCTAAAAAGTTATAAACTTCAGCTACTGGAATAGGGTAGTCTGTGCATTAAGCATTTGGCACTGAGTTTTCCCATATAACAGGAACCGATGAAAGAGCATCCGAGGTCCCACACTATCTCATCGCCTGGGAGAGGATTGGAATTTCTGGTTGGTTAAATACCCCAGAATTCCTACCTCTCTTTATGGCTTTGAAGTATAGCGTAGTGGATACAGCATGCAACTGCCACCTTGTTGGCCAGTGTTCGAGTCCCCTGGTGGGTTGAGTGTCTAAAAAGTTATAAACTTCAGCTACTGGAATAGGGTAGTCTGTGCATTAAGCATTTGGCACTGAGTTTTCCCATATAACAGGAACCGATGAAAGAGCATCCGAGGTCCCACACTATCTCATCGCCTGGGAGAGGATTGGAATTTCTGGTTGGTTAAATACCCCAGAATTCCTACCTCTCTTTATGGCTTTGAAGTATAGCGTAGTGGATACAGCATGCAACTGCCACCTTGTTGGCCAGTGTTCGAGTCCCCTGGTGGGTTGAGTGTCTAAAAAGTTATAAACTTCAGCTACTGGAATAGGGTAGTCTGTGCATTAAGCATTTGGCACTGAGTTTTCCCATATAACAGGAACCGATGAAAGAGCATCCGAGGTCCCACACTATCTCATCGCCTGGGAGAGGATTGGAATTTCTGGTTGGTTAAATACCCCAGAATTCCTACCTCTCTTTATGGCTTTGAAGTATAGCGTAGTGGATACAGCATGCAACTGCCACCTTGTTGGCCAGTGTTCGAGTCCCCTGGTGGGTTGAGTGTCTAAAAAGTTATAAACTTCAGCTACTGGAATAGGGTAGTCTGTGCATTAAGCATTTGGCACTGAGTTTTCCCATATAACAGGAACCGATGAAAGAGCATCCGAGGTCCCACACTATCTCATCGCCTGGAAGAGGATTGGAATTTCTGGTTGGTTAAATACCCCAGAATTCCTACCTCTCTTTATGGCTTTGAAGTATAGCGTAGTGGATACAGCATGCAACTGCCACCTTGTTGGCCAGTGTTCGAGTCCCCTGGTGGGTTGAGTGTCTAAAAAGTTATAAACCTCAGCTACTGGAATAGGGTAGTCTGTGCATTAAGCATTTGGCACTGAGTTTTCCCATATAACAGGAACCGATGAAAGAGCATCCGAGGTCCCACACTATCTCATCGCCTGGGAGAGGATTGGAATTTCTGGTTGGTTAAATACCCCAGAATTCCTACCTCTCTTTATGGCTTTGAAGTATAGCGTAGTGGATACAGCATGCAACTGCCACCTTGTTGGCCAGTGTTCGAGTCCCCTGGTGGGTTAAGTGTCTAAAAAGTTATAAACTTCAGCTACTGGAATAGGGTAGTCTGTGCATTAAGCATTTGGCACTGAGTTTTCCCATATAACAGGAACCGATGAAAGAGCATCCGAGGTCCCACACTATCTCATCGCCTGGGAGAGGATTGGAATTTCTGGTTGGTTAAATACCCCAGAATTCCTACCTCTCTTTATGGCTTTGAAGTATAGCGTAGTGGATACAGCATGCAACTGCCACCTTGTTGGCCAGTGTTCGAGTCCCCTGGTGGGTTGAGTGTCTAAAAAGTTATAAACTTCAGCTACTGGAATAGGGTAGTCTGTGCATTAAGCATTTGGCACTGAGTTTTCCCATATAACAGGAACCGATGAAAGAGCATCC
This sequence comes from Procambarus clarkii, assembly GCF_040958095.1. Lineage (NCBI taxonomy): Eukaryota > Metazoa > Arthropoda > Malacostraca > Decapoda > Cambaridae > Procambarus > Procambarus clarkii. The sequence continues at coordinate 46,480,048 of NC_091165.1, read as the reverse complement.
GAGGTCCCACACTATCTCATCGCCTGGGAGAGGATTGGAATTTCTGGTTGGTTAAATACCCCAGAATTCCTACCTCTCTTTATGGCTTTGAAGTATAGCGTAGTGGATACAGCATGCAACTGCCACCTTGTTGGCCAGTGTTCGAGTCCCCTGGTGGGTTGAGTGTCTAAAAAGTTATATATATATATATATATATATGTATATATATATATATATATATATATATATATATATATATATATATATATGGCACAACTCTCCTAAACACGAGAGTTAAGTATACAACTTTAGAACACTTTCCCACCAGGAGACTCGAACCCTAGCCAGCACAGAAGCCTTCCAGCAACTGGCATAACAGGTACGCCTTAACCCTCTGCACCACCGCTCAGACCCTTAAAAGAGATGGTAATTTCGGAGTATTTAAATCCCCCAAAGATCAACACCTCCCAAGAGCACCAGAGCAAGTGAGGGGTCATTTAGACGTTAATTTCATCAAGTCCCTGTTAATATGGGAAGACACAGTGTCTCTGCTTAAGGCACAACTCTCCTAAACACGAGAGTTAAGTATACAACTTTAGAACACTTTCCCACCAGGAGACTCGAACCCTAGCCAGCACAGAAGCCTTCCAGCAACTGGCATAACAGGTACGCCTTAACCCTCTGCACCACCGCTCAGACCCTTAAAAGAGATGGTAATTTCGGAGTATTTAAATCCCCCAAAGATCAACACCTCCCAAGAGCACCAGAGCAAGTGAGGGGTCATTTAGACGTTAATTTCATCAAGTCCCTGTTAATATGGGAAGACACAGTGTCTCTGCTTAAGGCACAACTCTCCTAAACACGAGAGTTAAGTATACAACTTTAGAACACTTTCCCACCAGGAGACTCGAACCCTAGCCAGCACAGAAGCCTTCCAGCAACTGGCATAACAGGTACGCCTTAACCCTCTGCACCACCGCTCAGACCCTTAAAAGAGATGGTAATTTCGGAGTATTTAAATCCCCCAAAGATCAACACCTCCCAAGAGCACCAGAGCAAGTGAGGGGTCATTTAGACGTTAATTTCATCAAGTCCCTGTTAATATGGGAAGACACAGTGTCTCTGCTTAAGGCACAACTCTCCTAAACACGAGAGTTAAGTATACAACTTTAGAACACTTTCCCACCAGGAGACTCGAACCCTAGCCAGCACAGAAGCCTTCCAGCAACTGGCATAACAGGTACGCCTTAACCCGCTCCACCACCTGCTCAGACCCTTAAAAGAGATGGTAATTTCGGAGAATTTAAATACCCCAAAGATCAACACCTCCCAAGAGCACCAGAGCAAGTGAGGGGTCATTTATACGTTAATTTCATCAAGTCCCTGTTAATATGGGAAGACACAGTGTCTCTGCTTAAGGCACAACTCTCCTAAACACGAGAGTGAAGTATACAACTTCAGAACACTTTCCCACCAGGAGACTCGAACCCTAGCCAGCACAGAAGCCTTCCAGCAACTGGCATAACAGGTACGCCTTAACCCGCTCCACCACCTGCTCAGACCCTTAAAAGAGATTGTAATTTCGGAGTATTTAAATACCCCAAAGTTCAACACCTCCCAAGAGCACCAGAGCAAGTGAGGGGTCATTTATACGTTAATTTCATCAAGTCCCTGTTAATATGGGAAGACACAGTGTCTCTGCTTAAGGCACAACTCTCCTAAACACGAGAGTGAAGTATACAACTTTAGAACACTTTCCCACCAGGAGACGCGAACCCTAGCCAGCACAGAAGCCTTCCAGCAACTGGCATAACAGGTACGCGTTAACCCGCTCCACCACCTGCTCAGACCCTTAAAAGAGATGGTAATTTCGGAGTATTTAAATACCCCAAAGATCAACACCTCCCAAGAGCACCAGAGCAAGTGAGGGGTCATTTATACGTTAATTTCATCAAGTCCCTGTTAATATGCGAAGACACAGTGTCTCTGCTTAAGGCACAACTCTCCTAAACACGAGAGTGAAGTATACAACTTTAGAACACTTTCCCACCAGGAGACTCGAACCCTAGCCAGCACAGAAGCCTTCCAGCAACTGGCATAACAGGTACGCCTTAACCCGCTCCACCACCTGCTCAGACCCTTAAAAGAGATGGTAATTTCGGAGTATTTAAATACCCCAAAGATCAACACCTCCCAAGAGCACCAGAGCAAGTGAGGGGTCATTTATACGTTAATTTCATCAAGTCCCTGTTAATATGCGAAGACACAGTGTCTCTGCTTAAGGCACAACTCTCCTAAACACGAGAGTGAAGTATACAACTTTAGAACACTTTCCCACCAGGAGACTCGAACCCTAGCCAGCACAGAAGCCTTCCAGCAACTGGCATAACAGGTACGCCTTAACCCACTCCACCACCCGCTCAGACCCTTAAAAGAGATGGTAATTTCGGAGTATTTAAATACCCCAAAGATCAACACCTCCCAAGAGCACCAGAGCAAGTGAGGGGTCATTTATACGTTAATTTCATCAAGTCCCTTTTAATATGGGAGGACACAGTGTCTCTGCTTAAGGCATAACTCTCCTAAACACGAGAGTGAAGTATACAACTTTAGAACACTTTCCCACCAGGAGACTCGAACCCTAGCCAGCACAGAAGCCTTCCAGCATCTGGCATAACAGGTACGCCTTAACCCGCTCCACCACCTGCTCAGACCCTTAAAAGAGATGGTAATTTTGGAGTATTTAAAGTTGTATACTTCACTCTCGTGTTTAGGAGAGTTGTGCCTTAAGCAGAGACACTGTGTCTAGGGTAGGGTAAGGCAGGTCCTAGTCAATAACGGCTTCTCCAATGGTTTCGTCGAAGACATCATAAGAAGGAAAGTGAAAAGCCATGCAACCTCTGAAGAGACAACTAACACAACACCTATACCCCCTATTAGACTATTTTACAGGAACTTCTTTTCCACAGCTCATAAAACGGAGGAAAGGGTCCTGAAAGATATTGTTAATAGAAATGTTTTCCCTACAGACAAAAATCAGAGGATACAACTGACGATTTACTATAAAACCAGAAAAACGGCCAGCCTACTCATGAGAAACTCTCCAGACACAAAACAGAACGCTTTAAAAGAGACTAACGTCGTCTATGCCTTCAAATGCCCTCTTGGGGACTGTAAGCTCCAAAAAACCCAGTATATAGGCAAGACAACAACATCTCTTTCTAGGCGTTTAACGATGCATAAGCAACAGGGCTCCATTAAGGAACATATAATCTCTTCCCACAACCAAACCATCGCCAGAGAAATCCTAGTAAACAACACAGAAATCATCGATAGATACAGCGATAGCAGGCGGCTTGACGTTTGCGAGGCACTACACATCAAGAAGTCAACACCAGCAATCAACAGCCAATTATTACACAACTATATTCTACCCACCTCAAGACTCCGCTCCAATATAGAAGCATCAAGAAATATGGACCAATAGGCTTTCTACAAACACTTCTATTCAATATCCATTGTTTCGTGTTCTGTCTTGTGTTGATGAAATTAATACCCTATTAATACTCTTGTTCTGTCTTGTGTTGATGAAATTAATTCCCTATTAATACCACACCTTGTTCTGTCTTGTGTTAATGCCACATCACCCCTTCCACCTCACTCAAATGTAGATATAAAATCGGAGATGCGTAAGTTCTATTCAGTTGTGTATTTGTAAACTAAAGTCTTTGAAAATGTAATAAGTTTTACGAAACGCGCTCGTGTCGCGTCAGACTAGAAATAAAAATGAATTTTGGAGAATTGATTTTTGAATTACCTCCAACAGTGAAAAGAAATGTACGAAAGATTGAGAAAATTCGTGTTAGAATTATTAATCTTACTTTTTCGGTCATATTTAATAATATATGTCTACAGGAAAGACTGCTACCAAAATAAATAAATATATATATATATATATATATATATATATATATATATATATATATATATATATATATATAAATATATATATATATATATATATATATATATATATATATATATATATATATATATATATATATATATATATTGATGCTTCTATATTGGTGCGGAGTCTTGAAGTGAGTAGAATATAGTTGTGCATTAATTGGCTGTTGATTGTTGGTGTTCACTTCTTAATGAGTAGTGCCTCGCAGATATCAAGCCGCCTGCTGTCGATGTATCTATCGGTGATTTCTGTGGTTTCTGTTAAGACTTCTCTGGTGATGGTGTGGTTGTATATATATATATGTCGTACCTAGTAGCCAGAATGCACTTCTCGCCTACTAGGTAAGGCCCGATATATATATATATATATGTGTATATATATATATATATATATATATATATATATATATATATATATATATTTTGGTAGCAGTCTTTCCTGTAGACATATATTATTAAATATGACCGAAAAAGTAAGATTAATAATTCTAACACGAATTTTCTCAATCTTTCGTACATTTCTTTTCACTGTTGGAGGTAATTCAAAAATCAATTCTCCAAAATTCATTTTTATTTCTAGTCTGACGCGACACGAGCGCGTTTCGTAAAACTTATTACATTTTCAAAGACTTTAGTTTACAAATACACAACTGAATAGAACTTACGCATCTCCGATTTTGTTTATATCTACATTTGAGTGAGGTGGATGGGGTGAGGTGGCATTAATAGGGTATTAATTTCATCAACACAAGACAGAACAAGAGGTGGCATTAATAGGGTATTATTTTCATCAACACAAGACAGAACACGAAACAATGGGTATTGAAATGGAAGTGATTGTAGAAAGCCTATTGGTCCATATTTCTTGATGCTTCTACGTTTTACAAAAGTTGTTACGTAAGTTTTACGAAACGCGCTCGTGTCGCGTCAGACTAGAAATAAATATGAATTTTGGAGTATTGATTTTTGAATTACCTCCAACAGTGAAAAGAAATGTACGAAAGATTTAGAAAATTCGTGTTAGAATTATTAATCTTACTTTTTCGGTCATATTTAATAATATATATATATATATATATATATATATATATATATATATATATATATATATATATATATCGCCCCTATCTCCACCGAGCACAGGTGTATTTGCGGCCATGCACGGGCAGACCAATACGGCAGCCATGGTCTTATCTGTCGTAAGACACAGGGAAAGATTGCCAGACATGAAGCAGTCAATGACATCATCAAGAGAAGTTTGGCTTCAGCTGGGTGCCCAGCACAAAGGGAACCTCAGTTGTGCAGACCTGACAACAGCCAAAAATGCCCAGATGGAGTCACCTTGCAGCCGTGGAGGGAAGGTAAACAGGTCGTGTGATACTACACGTGTGCATCCACATTGGCTGATACCTATCTACCTTACAGCGCAGCTGAGGGAGGCGGGGCGGCCACCTTCAGGGAGACCCAGAAAACTAACAAGTACAGGGACCTAGAACGTTGTTATAGGTTCGTGCCAATAGGCTCTGAGACTCTGGGCGCCTGGGGTAAATGTGCACTAAAGTTCCTGAAGGAGCTGGGCGAGGAACTCATTGGGAAGACTAGAGACCCAAGAGCGGCCAGTTTTATGTTCCAGCACCTCAGTGTCGCTGTTCAGAGGGGAAATGCGTGCTGTATCATGGGTACGCACCCGACCCCCGAGGAACTGGACGAGGTCTTCGAACACTGATTGGCATATTGTTATATTGTTATATAAGTGTGTGTTTTCTGTAAACTGTAGCATTGCAATAAAATCGAAAAAAAAATAGGGGTGGTAGGAGAGGAAAAGAATAAAGCATTCAGTGAGAATCCACAAGGTCTTCTCTGAACACTATTTATTTTCTTCTTCGAGGATGTGGGTCCCTTTAATTAAACCAGTGGTGGTACCGCTAAATATATATATATATATATATATATATATATATATATATATATATATATATATGTCCTCCAATGGCAGGTGTCAATGCCTGGTCACACTTACAAAAAAAAAAGAGACTGCTTGCCTGTTTGTCTGTGGTAAGGTAATGGGAAGACACGCAAAACACAATATAAACAATGAAATTTTAATTACTTTAGAAAACAAAATATGAACAAAGACAATCCCTTGGCTTACGTAAAATTCAAAACATGTCAACAAACAAAACAACATGAATAATTAATACATATGAAAATTTACTCTACAATAAAATAATGTGCAATGCAATAATAATCAGGTGCTGAGAATATTGGCTATAGCTGCTACCTCCCTTAGTATACGACAGCCAGGGCTTAGTATACCAGAGAGAGATGTCAACTTCTAAGAGCACAGGAATAATCTGAGGAGGACGGCTTGAGCTGGCCCAGACGTCGACTCAGGTAGAGGGCGTGAGTGCAGGTGCAGGTGTGCTGTCGGCGATACACCAGCCAATCAGGAGCAGGCAGGCGGAGAATGGGTAGTTTGCTCGTTGATGACGGGCGGTGAGCCGGCGTGACGATTGGTGCAGGGTACGCTTTGCTTCCTGGTCAAAACGTTTTGTGCTACTGGTGGACGTATCTTGAATGTAGCATCTTGTACTTGTAGAATGACGTGACTGATATAGGTAAGAGCAGGCTCATCTCTCTTGAAAGAGATTATCGTCACAACTCTCCCCCAAAGACTGCAGTTCCGGAAGAAGTTAAGTCTTCATGTGGTAGAGTGATAGGTGGAGCTGCCTCTACTTCATTGATTCTGGAGAGGGCGTCTGCTATGATGTGGTCAGACCCCGTGATGTAGAGATCTCCAGGTTGAATTTCTGCAGATATCAAGCCCATTGTAGAAGCCGTTGATTGTTGAATTGGGCTTGCTGCAGGAAGTGTAGGGTGTTGTGGTCCGTGTAGATGGTGGTAGACCGAGCACTTTTCAGGTATTGTTTGAAGTGCTGCAAGTTCAGGACGATGATTAACTCCCTGTCGATTGTGCTGTAGTTCCTTGTAGCTGTGGTCGCTAACAGGTAGATTCTCCTCGCCTCATTGTTGCATTAGGTCACCCCCGATGCCGGTACCACTGGCGTCGACATGGAGGAAGAAAGGATTCGTGATATCTGGCGAGGTGAGAATAGGATTAGAATATGGCAAAGGAGCACTATTATGGTCCTGTAAATTGGGATGAAGATCAGGTAGGATTTCCGAATTGGAAAGCGCTGACTCAGTGTCAGTGCTTTCGGGAGGAGAAGCAAGGAAGGTCTCACTGTGGATATATGGACCTTTAAAGGTAGAATATGCTACTAACACAGTGGGAGGAGTACCGTTATATAGCTTCAGGAGGTTGACGTGGCACAACTGGGTTTTCCGCCGCCTATATGGAGTCTCTAGAACGTAGTTGTGGTTGTTTCTGCACTCCTTGATGCGGTAGGGTCCTGAAAACCTGTTTTGCAAGGGAGAACCTGGGATAGGGAAATAGGCCAACACGAAGTCTCCCGGTTTAAATTTCCTTACTTTGCTGTTCTGGTCGTAATGAGTCTTCATCCTCTCCTGGGCTTTCAATAGATTATCCTTAGCAAAGTTATGCACCCTCTCTAGAATGTGTTGTAGGTTTTGAAGAAACTGGGGCACATTCTGATGCTCACTGAAGGTGGCATCACGTAGAGAGTCTTTAAAAGCTTTGAGAGGAGTACGGCACTTACGTCCGTAGAGCATCTCATAAGGAGATACTTCTAGAGACTCATTGGGAAGACTTCTAAAAATACACATAATGAGGTCAAGTTGTTTATCCCAATCCTTAGAGGTCTCATTGCAAAACTTCTTTAGGAGTGCTTTAATAGTCTGATGAGGTCCTGCCCGAAACGCTACGCGTATTAGTGGCTGTACAAGAATGTAACAACACTTGTATATATCTCAAAAAAAAAAAAAAAAAAAAAAAAAAAAGTGTTTCACCACAGTAGCAGCCGTAATGTTCTTTACTGGAACTGCTATGGGGAATCTGGTGGTAGGACACAGGATGGTTAGTATATAGGCGTTGCCAGAATTGGTCAGAGGTAAAGGACCAACACAGTCTATAATAAGTCTGTGGAAAGGTTCCGCAGGCACCTAGATGGGTGTCAGTGGTGCTCTGGGGATAGAGATGTTCGGTTTACCTGCCATCTGACATGTATGACACTGTTTGATGGACTGTTTGACGCTATTTACCATACCTGGCCAGTAGTAGTCTTGACGGATTCCGTGGTAGGTTTGGTTAAGACCGTAGTGAGAAAGTGCTCCGTGGGCCAGGTGTAGAATAGTGGTCTGCAGGCTGGTAGGAATCACTAGTTGTTCGACGTTGGCCCAATCGTCCTCCTCCTTCAGTTTACTGGGTCTATATCTGCGGTAGAGCAACTTGTTCTCTAGAAAGAACCCAGGAATACTGTCAGGTTGAGTCTCAGCCTGGAAGAATAATGGTGTCAAGGTAAGATCTTCCCTCTGTAACTTACGGAACTCCAACGTGGCAAGATTCGGGGGTAGTTTCTGAGGGTCTTGAGGGACAGCGGTAGCAGTAGTGTCAGCTGGCTGTGGTCGTGCAGCTTGTGCACGGGTGGTCACCAAAACCGGAGGAGAAACTTCATCACTCTCTTGAACCTTTGCTGGAACATACTCAAAGATGGGATTATCCATTACAGAGGTACACACCTGGGGTTTGTCCATGACGATCAGGTTGGTCGGTTGCATGTCTTCTGCCAAGTCGTTGCCCAGGAGAAGTTGCACTCCAGGCATGGGAAAAGGCTTTTCCCTGATGGCGACTTGGACTTCACCGGTCACGAAGGGACAATCCAGGTGGACTCTAGCGAGTGGATAAGGAGTGGTAGTAGTGAGGTCAGTGATGAAGACGGTTTTCCCGGTGTAGGCGATATTGGGCACAGCTGATTTCAAAATGATTGATTGAAGAGCCGCTGTGTCCCTCAAGATCTTCAGTTTGAAACGTCCCTCCGGATCTGAACCGTTGGTAGAGACAGTTCCAGGATACAGGTGTTTACTGAAGAGAGAAAGATCATTAACATGAACACCAACATTCATCACAGGCTTACCGGACTTAGGAGGAGTCTGTTTGGGTTTAGTGGATTCAGTATTACCTTTGTATTGAGACTTACCACATTTATTTATGGTATGTCCATAGAGTCTACAATACTTACAGTACAATTGCGAGCTAGCTTGATCGGTACTCACTTTCTCGTAACTGTACCAAGACTTCTTACTGGAAGGTGGTTCTGGTGTCAGCCGGTGGATGAGGCTGTAAGTGTCAGCCGACTTAGCACATTTTAGGTAGTCGGTCTCCTCTTTATCTGCTAAATATAAATGGACAGAAGGAGGCACACGCCTCAAGAATTCTTCAACTAGCATGAGGTTTACGAGTTCTGCAAAGGTAAAGACATGTGCTGCTTCCAGCCATTTCATAAAAAATCTCCTTTTGGTATTAGCAAATTCTAGAAAGGTGGTGGTACTTGCCTTTAGGTGGTCACGGAATTTTCGTCGGTAGCTTTCGGTGGAGAGAAGGTAGGCGCCCAACACTGCTTGCTTCAGAGTCTGGTAGTCATTCTCAGACGCCAAAGTACTGAGAGTAACTGCAGCTCTACCTGTGAGATGTACTCTGAGAAGGGTAGCCCATTGGTCGGCAGGCCAGCTAAATTGATTAGCAAGGGTCTCAAAGGTGGTAAAAAATACGTCGACCTCTGTCTCTACGAATGGCGGCATTAACTTACTTGCATGGGAGATATTGAAACTTACTGGAAGACTGGCGGTAGCTTGCTGGCGTTGAGTGAGGTGTGTAGTTTCCAACGTGTATTCTTGTTGACGACATTCTATAACCATAGAAGCTTGTTGTTTGTCATGCTCGCGTTGCATCTCCAGATGACGATGTTTTCCTTCAAGCTGTACTTGTTCACGCTCACGGAGTATTGCAATCTCACGTTCTTGTTCTTCTTTCCTCAAGGCAGCTTCTCTTTCCTTGAGGGCGATTTCTCGTTCCTTTATCTGTAGGGCTTCTTTTGCCAGGGTCGCTTCTCGGTCCTTTTCTTCCTTTCGTATGGCAGCTGCTTCCCTTTGCTGCTCTCGTTCGATCTTGGCAAGTTCTAGTTTGAGTTTCATAGCTGCCAAATCAGGTTTATCTGCAATAGAGTATGTTTCGAGAATTTCAGAGTCGATCTTACCTTCCTCTAAGAGATGATCCAGTAACAGGTTATGTATTCCATTTTTGTTGGCTTGGTAGGGAACTTCTAGTTGATACTCATGTGCAAGAGTTTGTAATTCGGTCCTCTTGGCACGACTTAAGTTCCCTATTTCACCTGCTGGATCTGCACGGAAAGCTTGGAGACGAAACATGGTGAAATTAGCAAATAAATGTACAACGAATATACTGTTGTGATATGGTGAATGTCAGAAACAGGACAACGTGGCAACTGGTACCTATCCTGTGGAATCGTTAACAATTAATGTTAATTTCAAGATGGTAAATGATTAATAAATCAAGACCGCAGGAAATCTTGTACCCGGTACTCATTGTAAGAGGATAAGGGCAAGAAAATCTACTAAGTAAGCGAAACTGAGTTTCTAAAACAAATGAAACATTTAATTGCCTCAAAAGTGAATTAGGTAGTCCAAGAATGTAGGCATACCTTGCCGAGTCTATAGGACATAAACAAGTTTTTCCCACTGAAATGAAATATGATACTTACAGAATTAGCGAACTTTTGTGCTCTGAAAAAAGAAAGCTAATTGCCTACCTAAGTAAATATCATTTCTGACCGACGTGTAGGGGTGCGAGGTGTCAACTGGTGACGAGAACTGCTGCTGAGGTCCCAATTCAGCAACAAAGTTCGTGCTAGAGGAACTATGGCCCTCTTTATCCTCCTACAGTCGGATTGCAGAAGATTAGGTGCACTTGACCCGGGGACAGACCACAGTACCAGGGTACCAATATGATGATCTGCCGAAAATATGAGAAATATCCTAGGGACAAAAGGTGGTAAACACGAGAAATGACACGGAGGGAGAGATGACCAATTAAGAGAATGACTGAGGCCTACAGTCACCACGTAATCCAAAGTTGTCTCACACTCACCATATGCTACTCTCGGAATGCACAATACACACAGCACCATATGAAAATAAAATTGAATATTGAAAATAGTGAAAAGCAACTGTACCAAAGCCAAGTACGCTTACCACAAATTTACGGTCTGGTACTAGTACCTGAGTGAAACTCCTTGGACAGGCCCCCATGAAATGTGATGGTAAAGTGTTGGAGTGTTGATGTTCGGCAGTCCTCCAATGGCGGGTGTCAAAGCCTGGTCACTTACAAAAAAAAAAGAGACTGCTTGCCTGTTTTTCTGTGGTAAGGTAATGGGAAGACACGCAAAACACAAAATATAAACAATGAAATTTTAATTACTTTAGAAAGCAAGATATGAACAAAGACAATCCCTTATCTTACGTAAAATTCAAAACAAGTCAACAAACAACACAACATGAATAATTAATAGATATGAAAATTTACTCTACAATAAAATAATGTGCAATGCAATAATAATCAGGTGCAGAGAATATTGGCTATAGCTGCTACCTCCCTTAGTATACGACAGCCAGGGCTTAGTATACTAGAGAGAGATGTCAACTTCTAAGAGCACAGGAATATTCTGAGGAGGACGGCTTGAGCTGGCCCAGACGTCGACTCAGGTAGACCAGCCAATCAGGAGCAGGCAGGCGGAGAATGGGTAGTTTGCTCGTTGACGACGGGCGGTGAGCCGGCGTGACGGGTGGTGCAGGGTACACTTTGCTTCCTGGTCAAAACGTTTTGTGCTACTGGTGGACGTATCTTGAATGTAGCATCTTGTACTTGTAGAATGACGTGACTGATATAGGGAAGAGCAGGCTCAATCTCTCTTGAAAGAGATTATCGTCACATCGTCACAATATATATATATATATATATATATATATATATATATATATGTCGTACCTAGTAGCCAGAACGCACTTCTCAGCCTACTATGCAAGGACCGATTTGCCTAATAAGCCAAGTTTTCCTGAATTAATATATTTTCTCTAATTTTTTTCTTATGAAATGATAAAGCTACATATTTCATTATGTATGAGGTCAATTTATTTTATTGGAGTTAAAATTAACGTAGATATATGACCGAAACTAACCAACCCAACCTAACCTAACCTAACCTATCTTTATAGGTTAGGTTAGGTTAGGTAGCCGAAAAAGTTAGGTTAGGTTAGGTTAGGTAGGTTAGGTAGTCGAAAAAACATTAATTCAGGAAAACTTGGCTTAATAGGCAAATCGAGCCTTGCATAGTAGGCTGAGAAGTGCGTTCTGGCTACTAGGTACGACATATATATATATATATATATATATATATATATATATATATGTCGTACCTAGTAGCCAGAACGCACTTCTCTGCCTACTATGCAAGGCCCGATTTGCCTAATAAGCCAAGTTTTCCTGAATTAATATATTTTCTCTAATTTTTTTCTTATGAAATGATAAAGCTACCCATTTCATTATGTATGAGGTAATTTTTTTTTATTAGAGTTAAAATTAACGTAGATATATGACCGAACCTAACCAACCCTACCTAACCTAACCTAACCTATCTTTATAGGTTAGGTTAGGTTAGGTAGCCGAAAAAGTTAGGTTAGGTTAGGTTAGGTAGGTTAGGTAGTCGAAAAAACATTAATTCAGGAAAACTTGGCTTAATAGGCAAATCGAGCCTTGCATAGTAGGCTGAGAAGTGCGTTCTGGCTACTAGGTACGACATATATATATATATATATATATATATATATATATATATATGTCGTACCTAGTAGCCAGAACGCACTTCTCAGCCTACTGTGCAAGGCCCGATTTGCCTAATAAGCCAAGTTTTCCTGAATTAATATATTTTCTCTAATTTTTTTCTTATGAAATGATAAAGCTACCCATTTATTTATGTATGAGGTCATTTTTTTTTATTGGAGTTAAAATTAACTTAGATATATGACCGAACCTAACCAACCCTACCTAACCTAACCTATCTCTATAGGTTAGGTTAGGTTAGGTAGCCGAAAAAGTTAGGTTAGGTTAGATTAGGTAGCCGAAAAAGTTAGGTTATGTTAGGTTGCCGAAAAAGTTGGCTACCTAACTAGGTAATATGTCGTACCTAGTAGCCAGAACGCACTTCTCAGCCTACTATGCAAGGCCCGATTTGCCTAATAAGCCAAGTTTTCATGAAATAATATATTTTCTCTAATTTTTTTCTTATGAAATGATAAAGCTACCCATTTCATTATGTATGAGGTCATTTTTTTTATTGGAGTTAAAATTAACGTAGATATTTGACTAAACCTAACCAGCCCTACCTAACCTAACCTAACCTATCTTTATAGGTTAGGTTCGGTTAGGAAGCCGAAAAAGCTAGGTTAGGTTAGGTTAGGTAGTCGAAAAAACATTAATTCATAAAAACTTGGCTTATTAGGCAAATCGGGCCTTGCATAGTAGGGTGAGAAGTGCGTTCTGGCTACTAGGTACGACATATATATATATATATATATATATATATATATATATATATATATATATATATATATATATATATAAAAATATATATATATATATATATATATATATATATATATATATATATATATATATATATATATATGTCGTACCTAGTAGACAGAATGCACTTCTCGGCCTACTATGCAAGGCCCGATTTGCCTAATAGACCGAGACATTTTCTTTATTTTCAATAATTTATTTCCAAATAGTTTATTTGGATTATTATTATTACTTTATATTAAGACCATAATTTATTGACTTAGTAGTGTTAGTTTAGGTTAGGTTAAGATAGGTTAGGTTAGGTTAGGTTGGGTTGGTTAGGTTCGGTCATATATCTGCGTTAGTTTTAACTCAAATTTAAACAAATTAACTTATACATAATGAAATGGGCAGGTTTATCATTTCATCAGAAAAAATTTGGAAAAAACTTATAAATTCAGGGAAACTTGGCTTATTAGGCAAATCGGGGCTTGCATAGTAGGCCGAGTACGACATTCTGGCTACTAGGTACAACATATATATATGCGAACAAGCCTGAATGGTCCCCAGGACTATATGCGAATGAAAACTCACACCCCAGAAGTGACTCGAACCCATACTCCCAGAAGCAACGCAACTGGTAACTACAGGGCGCCTTAATCCGCTTGACCATCACGGCCGTCAAAAGGAAGTGATAGCCGAGGCTATATGAGCCACTTCCCCGACGGCAACTCGGATGGTAATCTTGGGCATAGCATTTCACCAAATCACCTCATTCTTTGGGGCACACGTGAGGAACACAAATGCGAACAAGCCTGAATGGTCCCCAGGACTATATGCGAATGAAAACTCACACCCCAGAAGTGACTCGAACCCATACTCCCAGAAGCAACGCAACTGGTAACTACAGGGCGCCTTAATCCGCTTGACCATCACGGCCGTCAAAAGGAAGTGATAGCCGAGGCTATATGAGCCACTTCCCCGACGGCAACTCGGATGGTAATCTTGGGCATAGCATTTCACCAAATCACCTCATTCTTTGGGGCACACGTGAGGAACACAAATGCGAACAAGCCTGAATGGTCCCCAGGACTATATGCGAATGAAAACTCACACCCCAGAAGTGACTCGAACCCATACTCCCAGAAGCAACGCAACTGGTAACTACAGGGCGCCTTAATCCGCTTGACCATCACGGCCGTCAAAAGGAAGTGATAGCCGAGGCTATATGAGCCACTTCCCCGACGGCAACTCGGATGGTAATCTTGGGCATAGCATTTCACCAAATCACCTCATTCTTTGGGGCACACGTGAGGAACACAAATGCGAACAAGCCTGAATGATGGTCAAGCGGATTAAGGCGCCCTGTAGTTACCAGTTGCGTTGCTTCTGGGAGTATGGGTTCGAGTCACTTCTGGGGTGTGAGTTTTCATTCGCATATAGTCCTGGGGACCATTCAGGCTTGTTCGCATTTGTGTTCCTCACGTGTGCCCCAAAGAATGAGGTGATTTGGTGAAATGCTATGCCCAAGATTACCATCCGAGTTGCCGTCGGGGAAGTGGCTCATATAGCCTCGGCTATCACTTCCTTTTGACGGCCGTTATGGTCAAGCGGATTAAGGCGCCCTGTAGTTACCAGTTGCGTTGCTTCTGGGAGTATGGGTTCGAGTCACTTCTGGGGTGTGAGTTTTCATTCGCATATAGTCCTGGGGACCATTCAGGCTTGTTCGCATTTGTGTTCCTCACGTGTGCCCCAAAGAATGAGGTGATTTGGTGAAATGCTATGCCCAAGATTACCATCCGAGTTGCCGTCGGGGAAGTGGCTCATATAGCCTCGGCTATCACTTCCTTTTGACGGCCGTGATGGTCAAGCGGATTAAGGCGCCCTGTAGTTACCAGTTGCGTTGCTTCTGGGAGTATGGGTTCGAGTCACTTCTGGGGTGTGAGTTTTCATTCGCATATAGTCCTGGGGACCATTCAGGCTTGTTCGCATTTGTGTTCCTCACGTGTGCCCCAAAGAATGAGGTGATTTGGTGAAATGCTATGCCCAAGATTACCATCCGAGTTGCCGTCGGGGAAGTGGCTCATATAGCCTCGGCTATCACTTCCTTTTGACGGCCGTGATGGTCAAGCGGATTAAGGCGCCCTGTAGTTACCAGTTGCGTTGCTTCTGGGAGTATGGGTTCGAGTCACTTCTGGGGTGTGAGTTTTCATTCGCATATAGTCCTGGGGACCATTCAGGCTTGTTCGCATTTGTGTTCCTCACGTGTGCCCCAAAGAATGAGGTGATTTGGTGAAATGCTATGCCCAAGATTACCATCCGAGTTGCCGTCGGGGAAGTGGCTCATATAGCCTCGGCTATCACTTCCTTTTGACGGCCGTGATGGTCAAGCGGATTAAGGCGCCCTGTAGTTACCAGTTGCGTTGCTTCTGGGAGTATGGGTTCGAGTCACTTCTGGGGTGTGAGTTTTCATTAACATATATATATATATATATATATATATATATATATATATATATATATATATATATATATATATATATATATATATATATATATATATATATATATATATATATGTCGTACCTAGTAGCCAGAACGCACTTCTCAGCCTACTATGCAAGGCCCAATTTGCCTAATAAGCCAAGTTTTTATGAATTAATGTTTTTTCGACTACCTAACCTAACCTAACCTAGCTTTTTCGGCTTCCTAACCGAACCTAACCTATAAAGATAGGTTAGGTTAGGTTAGGTAGGGTTGGTTAGGTTTAGTCAAATATCTACGTTAATTTTAACTCCAATAAAAAAAAAATGACCTCATACATAATGAAATGGGTAGCTTTATCATTTCATAAGAAAAAAATTAGAGAAAATATATTAATTCAGGAAAACTTGGCTTATTAGGCAAATCGGGCCTTGCATAGTAGGCTGAGAAGTGCGTTCTGGCTACTAGGTACGACATATATATATATATATGTATATATATATATATATATATATATATATATATATATATATATATATATATATATATATATATATATATATATATATATATATATATATATATATATATATATATATATATATATATATATATATCGTACCTAGTAGCCAGAATGCACTTTTCAGCCGACCATGCAAGGCCCAATTTACCTAATAAGCCAAGTTTTCATGAATTAATTGTTTTTCGGCTACCTAACCTACCTAACCTAACCTAACTTTTTCGGCTACCTAACCTAACCTAACCTATAAAGATAGGTGAGGTTAGGTTAGGTAGGGTTGGTTAGGTTCGGTCATATATCTACGTTAATTTTAACTCCAACAAAAAAAATTGACCTCATACATAATGAAATGGGTAGCTTTATCATTTCATAAGAAAAAAATTAGAGAAAATATATTAATACAGGAAAACTTGGCTTATTAGGCAAATCGGGCCTTGCATAGTAGGCCGAGAAGTGCGTTCTGTCTACTAGGTACGACATATATATATATATATATATATATATATATATATATATATATATATATATATATATATATATATATATATATATATATATATATTAGTATATTTTGGTAGCAGTCTTTCCTGTAGACATATATTATTAAATATGACCGAAAAAGTAAGATTAATAATTCTAACACGAATTTTCTCAATCTTTCGTACATTACGCTTCACTGTTGGAGGTAAATCAAAAATCAATTCTCCAAAATTCATTTTTATTTCTAGTCTGACGCGACACGGGCGCGTTTCGTAAAACTTATTACATTTTCAAAGACTTTAGTTCACAAATACACAACTGATTAGAACTTACGTATCTCCGATTTTATATCTACATTTTGAGTGAGGTGGGAGGGGTGATGTGGCATTATCACAAGACAGAACAAGAGGGGATATTAATAGGGTATTAAAAGTATCAACACAAGACAGAACACCAACAATGGGTATTGAATAGAAGTGTTTGTAGAAAGCCTATTGGTCCATATTTCTTGATGCTTCTATTTCTTGATTGAGTCTTTGAAAATGTAATAAGTTTTACGAAACGCGCCCGTGTCGCGTCAGACTAGAAATAAAAATGAATTTTGGAGAATTGATTTTTGATTTACCTCCAACAGTGAAGCGTAATGTACGAAAGATTGAGAAAATTCGTGTTAGAATTATTAATCTTACTTTTTCGGTCATATTTAATAATATATATATATATATATATATATATATATATATATATATATATATAGATATATATATATATATATATATATATATATATATATATATATATATATATATATATATATATATATGTCGTACCTAGTAGCCAGAACGCACTTCTCTGCCTACTATTCAAGGCCCGATTTGCCTAATAAGCCAAGTTTTCATGAATTAATTGTTTTTCGACTACCTAACCTACCTAACCTAACCTAACCTAATTTTTCGGCCACCTAACCTAACCTAACCTATTAAGATAGGTTAGGTTAGGTTAGGTAGGGTTGGTTAGGTTCGGTCATATATCTACGTTAATTTTAACTCCAATAAAAAAAAATTGACTTCATACACAATGAAATGGGTAGCTGTATCATTTCATAAGAAAAAAAATAGAGAAAATATATTAATTCATGAAAACTTGGCTTATTAGGCAAATCGGGCCTTGCATAGTAGGCTGAGAAGTGAGTTCTGGCTACTAGGTACGACATATATATATATATATATATATATATATATATATATATATATATATATATATATATATATATATATATATATATATATATATATATATATATATATATATATTAGTATATTTTGGTAGCAGTTTTCCTGTAGACATATATTATTAAATATGACCGAAAAAGTAAAATTAATAATTCTAACACGAATTTTCTCAATATTTCTTCCCACTGATGATGTTAATTGAAAAATCAATTCTCCAAAATTCATTTTTATTTCTAGTCTGACGCGACACTTGAACGCGTTTCATAATAACTTATTACATTTTCAAAGACTTTAGTTTACACACACACAACTATAACCTGCAAACAGATCTCTTTCTATGCTACAGTTTAAACGGCTTTTCATTTTATATACCTGCATTTGGGTGAGGTGATATGTTACAACAGTTTTGGATGAGGTGAAAACAAACTTTCAACACAAGATAGAACACGAAATATTGGGTAATATTGGGTAAAGTTAAAAGGGGAAGAATGGAAGTAAATGCAAAGGGCCTATTGGACCATATTTCTTGATGCTTCTATATTGGTGCAGAGTCTTGAAGCGGGTAGAATATAGTTGTGCGTTTATTGGCAGTTGATTGCTTGTGTTGACTTCTTAATGTGTAGTGCCTCGCAGATATGCCATGCCTCAATGTTTTGGCATTGAGAATGTGCCTCAATGCCAACAGTGACTGCCCAGACAGGTACAAGGGGAGTGTTGTTAACGCTTATGTCGACCGTGCTCTCAGCCACAGCTCAGGATGGAAGCAAGTCGATGAAGAACTTTGTAGAGGCACTACACACCTTACTTGAACACTATTTCTCCAATATTTATCATACATCTGGCAACGCGTCCCCTGTCTACACTATACATATTGTCCAAATCGTTCTTCCAACGTTATTATAACATTCAACGTGGCCGAAACCGATGCATCCCAAAGTGCCGTGGACGGTCTACGTTGTAAAACACCCTAATTACCTCGTGTTGAAGCAGAGATTACCAAATCACATAAGTCGTTTTGAACCAGACAGAACCATACAACATATCTAATTTTGAATTCTAAGCCAGTAGACCAAATACCTCGAGTTGAACAAGGTAGTACTAGACCCTACACCTCGTGATGATCCAGAGAGTATAAGACCCCATACCACAAGGCTAACCAAAGTGCACCAGTCCCTATACCACCTGCTTAACCAGAGAGTACCAAACCTGTTACCAAACGCTGAAAAATACAGTACCAGACCCCCAAACTCATTCTGAATCAGAGAGTAAGCTGGAAAAGTTCAGAGGTATGCCACAAGGATAATCCCAGAACTAAGATGCATGAGTTACGAGGAAAGGCTGAGGGAACTGCTTCTCACGTCGTTGGAAGACAGGCGAGCCCAGAGAGACATGATCACCACATACAAAATTCTCAGGGGAATTGAGTGGATAGACAAAGATGGATTATTTAACACGGGTGGTACATGCTCAAGGGGACAAAGGTGAAAGCTGAGTACTCAAATGAGCCACAGAGACATTAGAAAGAACTTTTTCCATGGCAGAGTAGTTAGTAAATGGAATGCACTAGGAAGTGATGTGGCTGACTCCATACACAGTTTCAAATGTAAATGTGATGGAGCTTAAAAAGCTCAGGAATTTGTACACCTGTAGATTGACGGTTGAGAGGTGGGACCAAAGATTCAAAGTTCAACCCCCGCAAGCACAACTAGGTTAGTACAAACCTCGTTTTAAACTATATAGCACCATTACCATTCCTCGTGTCGAGCCAAAGAGTACAAGAACCAATTCCCCCGTTTTGAACCAAGAACACCAGACACCATACCTCGAGTTGCACAAGAGTACTAGACCCAGAACCTCGCTGTGAACCAGATAATGACACACCCCTTACCTCTTCCAGAACAAAATTACCAGTTTTAATATCTCATGTTGAACCAGAGTCCCAGACCCCATACCTTGTGTTGAACAAGAGTACCTGACCCCCATACCTAGTGTTGAACCAGAGAGTATCAGACCTCATATCTAATAGTGACCCAAAGAATACCAGACCGCATAACTCGTGTTGAACCAGAGAGAACTAGACCCCATACCTCGTGTTGAACCAGACAATACCTGACCCCAAGCCCCGTGTTGAACATAAGTACCAGACCCCATACCTAATGTTGAACCAGGGAGAACCAGACCCCATACCTCGTGTTGAACCAGAGAGCACCTGTTACGGACCCGAGCCCAGCGTCCGAGCACGGAGCAGTGACGACCACGCCATCTGTGGGTCAGCTCCCAAAACCCCCTCCAAATGGACGGCGCCATCAAGTGAGGACAGGAAATACCAGCCACAAGGGCTAGTTTCCCCTCCTGATCAGCTCATAACACAGCCGCTGCTGACCTCTGGTGAGGTGGCGCTCAGACAGCAACGCCATCTATGGAGTGGATAGGTGGGCGTTTGGGTCTGAGCCGGTAAGTGAGGTGCACTAGAGTGTCCCTATTACTGATGACGTGTCTGATTACAGAGTCGACCTGGGACTGCTGTAATGGAAGTTGGATCAGTCTACCCAAGGCAGCCGTCTTGTCTCCAAGTGTTTGCTGCAGCAGCTGTGAGTCGCCTCCCCCCCCCCCCCGGATGAACACTGTGGTGTTACCCTGCCTGTGACGTGGCAGTCGAGGGATTGTAGTACCCGGGACTGACTGGTGGAGACGCTTAACCACTGGGGTGTTGTGGCGAGGAGAGTGGTCTGTGGGATCACACGAGGCTCCTGACTAGGGTTCGCTACCCTAGTACCGGTCGTGGAGTGGCCTAACCAGCATTGCTGTTTGGAACCTGCCAGCTACCGGCTGGACTTGTGGTAGATGGCCTCCACGACGGTGCCCCCAGTGGAACTGTGATTTGGCTGGCCTGTGGCCAGGGTAGACTCAAGAGGATCGAAGGATTCGTAGTGTGCCCACAAGAGGACCAAGAGCTTAGCATCGTGAGTACCGTGAGCACCGTGAACGTCCAGAGTCTTCAGAGGAAGACTACGTTGTGTATTATAGTGTTTATTCCTCCCCCTTGTGATAATCTTTATATTATTTATGGTGATGGTGGTAATTATATTATTAAGTTTTTGACTTTATTTCCCTTCCCCTTTTATTTTACTTGCGTTACGGATCACATCCCTTGAAAGCCACTACTAGCTTGGGGCCAGATACCCTACCTCTAACAACATCAGAGAAAGAACCCGGTTGCGACCCGAGAGGGCCATAACATAATTGGCATCCCCAGCGGGATCCGACCCCTTGTCAAGTATGTTTGACAGGGGTGGTGAAGTGGCGTAATCCCTGTAAATACTTCCCCCTGTGAGTGACTATTAGGACGTTATACGTCCTGTGCGGTGCTCGGAGTGACTAAGTGCAATATTGTGCAGTGCGGTGCTCGCTGTGATTAAGTGCAATATTGTGTAGTGCAGTGCTCGGAGTGATTCAGTGCAATATTGTAGAGCGAAGTGCTCGCTGTGATTAAGTGCAATATTGTGTAGTGCAGTGCCCGGAGTAATTACGTGCAATATTGGCAAGTGCAGTGTTTGGTGCGATAAAGTGCAATATTGACGTAGAACAGTGCTCGGTGCGTTAAGTGCTAACGTGAAAGCGGTGTGTTAAGTGCTAGTATACCAAGTGACAATGGCAGAAAAAGCGACCATCGACGATCTGGACGATGTTCAGGCTTTTCTGAACAGGGAGGACTGTCTTGCCCAGATTAAAATATTTGGGGAAACAAGAACTCGTCTTAGTGAGTGCCTACCTGGAGATCAAGATACGTGCCAGTGATTCCCGTGTGGAGATCTTGTCCAAGGTTCACCGGCATTTGAAGGCCGAGGAGAAACAAGAAAGTGAGGCACAAGGTGCAAAAGAAAGTGAAGAAGTAGCTTCCACTGAAAAGGAAGATAAAGACAGTGACATTGACAGCGATGCAGGTGAGCTGAATATTAGCTTTCTTACTGTCAAAATGCGTGCCTTAGAGATAAATCGCGAGATAGAATGGAAGAAATTAGAAATAGAACGAGAATTAAAAGATAAAGAAATGGAGATGAAAGATAAGGAATTGGCGATGAGGCGTTTAGAATTAGAAAGAGAAGAAAGAAGAGAAGAGCGAGAAAGAGAAGAGAAACGAGAGAGAGAAGAACGAGAAAGAGAAAGAGAAGAGCGAGAAAGGGAAGAGAAACGAGAAAGAGAAGAACGACAAAGAGAAAGAGAAAGAGAAGAGAAACGAGAACGAGAAAGAGAAGAACGAGAAAGAGAAAGAGAAGAACGAGAAAAAGAACGAGACAGGCAAGAACGACGGGACAGAGAGGAAAGAGAGAGACAACATGAGCTAGAAGTATTACGGTTAGGCAGTGGTCGGAGGCAAACGACGGACACAAATCTTTTCAATCCGGTGAGGAACATCAAAATGGTCCCGAAGTTCAACGAGAAGGAAGTCTCAAAGTTCTTCGCGGCCTTCGAGAAAGTCGCAGCTTCTTTGGAGTGGCCAAAGGAGAATTGGGCCATCATGATACAGTCTGTCTTGACTGGGAAGGCCCAAATCGCCTACTCCACGTTGTCCCTTGATGACTCTGGCGATTACGACAAGGTGAAGAAGGTAGTGCTCATGGCGTACCAATTGGTAGCTGAGGCTTACAGGCAAAAGTTTAGAAACCTGAAGAAGACCTCAGAGCACACTTTCACCGAATTCGCCACAATCAAGGAGCGGCTTTTCCAGGAATGGTGTGCCTCTCGGAAGGTGGAGACCAAAGAAGACCTCGAGCAGCTCGTACTGTTAGAGGACTTCAAGGATTGTTTGTCTGGAGACCTGAAGACGTACTTAGAGGAACAGCAGGTGGAGACCTTAAGTGTGGCAGCCACCATGGCTGAGGAATACATCCTGACGCATAGGCCTTCTGCTAAGTACGTCCCGAGGAATTACCCACGCCGGTTTGACAAACCTCATCAGGAAGAGGAGAGACCCGTCCCACGAAGCGCTGAGAAGACGCCCCCAAGTAGCCCTCGAAGGACTAGTCCTAACAGTCCGAAACACCGGAGTCCGAGGAGGAATATGGTGTGTTGGACTTGTGGGCAACTGATCTGTAATGGAAGTTGGATCAGTCTACCCAAGGCAGCCGTCTTGTCTCCAAGTGTTTGCTGCAGCAGCTGTGAGTCGTCCCCCGGATGAACACTGTGGTGTTACCCTGCCTGTGAAGTGGCAGTCAAGGGATTGTAGTACCCGGGACTGACTGGTGGAGACGCTTAACCACTGGGGTGTTGTGGAAAGGAGAGTGACCTGTGGGATGACACGAGGCTCCTGACTAGGGCTCGCGACCTTAGTATCGGTCGTGCAGTGGCCTAACCAGCGTTGCTGTTTGGAACCTACCAGCTACCGGCTGGACTTGTGGTTGATGGCCTCCACGACGGTGCCCCCAGTGGAAACGTGATTTGGCTGGCCTGTGGCCAGGGTAGACTCAAGAGGATCGAAGGATTCGTAGTGAGGCCACAAGAGGACCAAGAGCTTAGCATCGTGAGCACCGTGAACGTCCAGAGTCTTCAGAGGAAGACTACGTTGTGTATTATAGTGTTTATTCCTCCTCCTTGTGATAATCTTTATATTATTTATGGTGACGGTGTTAATTATATTATTAAGTTTTTGCCTTTATTTCCCTTCCCCTTTAATTTACTTGCGTTACGGATCGCATCCCTTGAAAGCCACTACTAGCTTGGGGCCGGATACCTAAACTCTACTTACATCAGAGAAAGAACCTGATTGCGACCCGAGAGGGCCGTAACATAATTACGGCCCTCTCAGACAGACCCAGTACCACGAGTTGAACCAGAGAGCACCAGACCCAGTACCATGAGTTGAACCAGAGAGCAGCAGACCTCGTATCTCGCATTGAAGCAGAGAGCAGCCGACCCCATAACTAGTGTTGAGCCTGAAAGCAGCAGACCCCATACCTCGTGTTGAACCAGAGAGCAACAGACCACTTACCTCGTTTTGAACCAAGAGAGCACCAGACCCCATAACTCGTGTTGAAAAAGAGTAAAAAAAAAATTGTCTTTTATATAACACCCTTACCATATCTCATACCTTGTTTTGAACAAGATTACCGGACCCCATACCTAGTTCTGAATAAGAGTACTTGACCTCATAACTCGTTGAATCAGGGAGGAAAAAGACCTCATACCTCGTGTTGAACCAGAGAGTACAAGACCCAATTCCTCGTTTTGAATCAAACGGAACCAGACCCCATATCTCGTTTTGAACAAATGTTCAAACCCCCTTACCTTACGTTGAACATTAGTACCAGACCCCATTTTCAATACTGAACAAGAATACCTGATCCAATAGCTCGTGTTGGACCAGAAAATACCCACACCCCATACCTGGTGTTGAAATTGAAAGCACCTGACCCCATAACTCGTGTTGAACCAGGGAATGCTAGACCCCATACCTCGTATTGAACAAGGGATCATAAAGACCCCAGATCTCTTGTGGAACCAGAGAGAGCAGACCTCAAACCTCGCAATTAACCAGGGAGCAGCCGACCCAATACCTAGTGTTGAACCAGAGAGCAGTAGACCCCATACTTCGTGTTGAACAACAGTACAACACCTCATACCACGTGTTAAACAAATGTTCAAACCCCCTCACCCCATGTTGAACAAAATTACTAGACAACATACCTTGCATTGAACATTTGAAGACTAGATTCCATTCCTCGTGTTTGACGATAGTACAAGACCTTCATACCTCATGTTGATCAAGAGTACCAGACCCCATACCCCGTGTTTAACCAGGAAACACCAGACCGATTGTTGAACCAGAGAGCAGCCGACCCCGTACCTCGTTTTCAACCTGTGAGCACCAGACCAAAATCCTCGGGCTGAACAAGATTATGATGCAGAAGATTCAACACATTTCTCGTGTGGAACCTTAGAACACATGACTCCCATGCTTCGTGTTGAACAAGAGTACCAGACTTCATTCCACGTGTTGAAGCAGAGACCACCAAACCCAATTCCTCTTGATGAACCAAAGTACTAGACCTCATACCTCGTGTTGGACAAGAGTACGCGACCTCTGCTCTCGTTTTGAACCAAAGAGCACCAGACCCGATACCTCGTGTTGAGCCAGAGAGTACTAGACCCCACACCTCGTGTTGAAATAGAGAGAACTAGACACCATACATCGGGTTGAACGAGAGAGTACCAGACCCTTTACCTCGTGTTGAACCAGAGAGTACGAGACCCCCATTCCATGTGTTGAACCGGAGAGCACCAAAAACTCACCTCGCTTTAATCCAAATTACCAGACCACATTCCTCGTATGTGGTCTGGTCATTGTCATTGGAAAACATGATCCCATTTTGTGTGTTGGTGTTACTGTTATCATCAGTACCAATTGTATTTTTTTTAATTCATATAAAACCCATTCGTAACATATTAGTGTTACGAACCTTACCTCCTGTGGAGGTTAGTTTCATGTATCAAATGTTTGTGGACACAGTGGAGAATGTTTGATAGGAAAATATCTTCAGCTGATATCAGAGAGGCCGTGAGTCACCAGTAATACTCCGCCCAACAAAGTAGTGCCTTCTCAGCTGGAGATTTTTAGGAATAATGTGAACTGGAATTGCCTAACTATGAAAGGGGAAAATGGACTCAATCTAAAAGCATGCATGGGGAATATGGTAAATAAAGTCAATAAAGAGTTTGATTGCAAATGTAAAGAATAGAGTATTAAGGGGCGATGACGCAAGAGAGGTGGACACCATCATGACGTAAGGGAAAGTGGACACGATGACGACCAGACCTTGCCATCGGGAGAATTTTCTCTGGCCTTGCAGTCAGATAAGCCATCATTACTTGTTATCAGGGTTGCAAGATATTGTAGAGTAGTTATGCAGACTTTCGAGATGTTTTATAAGAGAGTCCAGGTTTCCGAGAGGTGTAAAATATATGTGTCATCGGTTGATAGCTGTAGTGGCTGTGTGCACGGTTCCAGGTTTGGGACGGTGAGCCTTTTGGTATCCAGAGCCTGCTAAGGACTTATATTAATTCATAATGACCTTGTGTAGTAAGGAACATCATTTAATATATGTAATATCGTTTGTCTTATACGTATAAATTTGGTGTCTTTGTACTAGGCTGTGTTCCTTACTCCTTGATTTTCCATTAGGCTCAAGTAAAATCATTTATTTCCCCTAGACAACAATTAAAGGTCCACCACCACCAAATTCTTGACAGGTCTCTAGGACACACAGACTATGACAACAAAATCATGACACAATTGATGACAAAAATAAGACACAACCCATAACAATTAGGATGAAATTTTCACGACTCTGATGCCAAATAACGCCTTATTTGTTTAAGATTTTATACCATATTTCATATTTTGATGAATTTTTGTGTGCACCTGGCCCCTTAAAAAAAGAATATCATTGCCACTCCATTAAAATATCTACATTCAATATAAACTAATTACTTATAACCTCCAGTCTAGCATTAGAATAAATAAAAAAATGTTCTCTATGACTGGGTCAAATACTATAATAAATAAAATCAACACTTCACTACCTTCGTCCATAAGTTGACAGAAAACCCAAGCCGTTCCTAGTGGGGTTACTAGAACGGGGAAGGAGGAGGACGATATTGTATTCCTAGTGAATCTCTCCTGAGGAAGCACTCTAGTCAGTTACGTTAATATTTGCAACCCGAGCCATCTTTAAGGTCTTCTGCTGCCGCAACCTCATCATTACGTGAGTAACTTGTGTCTAGTTGTCAAAATAATTTACATTTTATTACAGGGCCCTATAATATTATAATAGACAACCGGTGAAGAGACAGGATAACACCCAAAATAGGGTGAGCAATCATTTACCTTAATTAATATTGTCCAGATGTTGTCTGTGATTTGCATCAGCTATATTGTATCCATTCGGCAGATCTTCTGTGGCAATCTGAAGAAATTGGCGACATCTACCAGTTGGATCACGTAGATATATAACATGTGATTCGTGAGGACGTATCGATACCATAGCAATGATGACCATACTTGGTTCATTCCCCACGTGTTCCACACTAGTACCCAAATTTAAGCCTTCAAATCAGATATAGCTATTAAGTACTCAAATTAACACAAGTAGAATAACTTACTTACCAATTAGTATAAATTTTCCTTTCAATCCAAAATTTTCGATTGATAGACTATAATTAATTAACCCCCCCCCTTTACTTGTATGAGAAATGATTTGTGGAAATTTATATTTGTACTGTCCACTCAATTGAACATTCAGTCCAATAACCTATCGTAAGAAATAAATAATAAATTAAGTATAAATTATAAATTAGAATTAAATAGATAAATTAATTATTAATTAAATTAAATAGTAATATCCCATGAGTCAGAAAATCCCACATAACCAGAAAGCACCAGAACACAAACCTAGTGTTGAGCCACAGAGCTCTAGACCCCATACCTCGTGTTGAGCAATAGAGATACTGAGACATTTAAGTCAATTGCCTACTTGACATATATAACAACTCAAGAACACTGGGATGTTGGACCATTTTCATGGAAAAATAATATGTATGCTCGGGATTAGGTTCACTTATCTACCGTTGGGCCGGGTTTCTGCTTTATCCGTTAGCTTGAATCTGTGGTTGGAAGTGCCTGGCTGGGTTTATACATTAATATGATATAGGTACAGGAATGGATTTAAGCGAATGTTGGCAGGATTTTTTTGGGAAAAAGATCAGGGAAGAGAGGGGCCTCAAAGATATATAGTACACTTATAGATTGTAATTCCAGCTCCCTTAAAGTGTAATATACAACCAAATTGGGTCTTTAAAATTATATTGATTGTTTAATTAAGTGCGCGTGTGTGTGCAGAAACACTGGATATTATTGCTCAGACCGTAACGAGAATGAATGTTGAAAACATGGAGCTATTTCCTTAATATAATATTAATAAATTTAAATAATTTCACAAACAGACACATAAGACAAGGAGATGGAGGAGCAGCAGCAATATGTCAAGGCAAATTTTAAATGAAGTGTTAAAGAAGACGATCCAACCTGTGTTCCACACAGAAACTGTTTGTTTTGAATTAAATGAATTTAATAAAAATAATAATAATAATAATAATAATAATAATAATAATAATAATAATAATAATAATAATAATAATAATAATAATAATAATAATTTGAGTTGTGTAATGGCCAAAAAGGGTGGACAGGATGGCAGCAAGACATACTTATCTCGGGCATTCAAGTGAGCAGTGTTTATGTCATGAGCTACAACTTACCTTAACTTTGGTCGAATAAATAGACTAACAAAAAAAGGAACGGTAAATCAGGAGTTTTTTTGGAGTTAGTTATTGATCGCTTTCTTAATAAACAACACTGTGATATCAAACAGGGTTGACAAATGTATAGCATCGAGAATAGGAGTAAGCTAAGGAGCAGTGATCACATCGATATCAGCTTTAAATTTTAATGGAATATTTGTGCATGAGAAAATTGTTATTGTTTCGGATTTCCGAAAAGATGATTTTTAGGGCATAAAAATATCTTGGGAAATACATAATAGACAGACCAAAACATATGAGGTGGGGAGTTCTTAGGACAGGATGAATACCTTGCAGTTGATTATATGACAAAGGATTACGATGAAGGTTCAAATTATAACAAACAAATTCATAGAAAGGCCCAGGAGCGTAGTAAACCTTAAAAATTGATTCTGCCGAAACACAATGCCAGCAAATGAATAACCTTTTGACTTGCTCACCTTGTCGGTAAAAAGAAAGCGTCGAAGAAAAGAATTAAAAATCGGTCAGTCAATCTGGACAAAAATTTTTTCCGATTCTGCCAAACTTGGTGTTTCTCTTTTTCTTTTTGTCAAGATTACTGCATCTTCTCTAAGTATATACTTTGTCTACGAGATTTCATCATCGATATCTCTATTAATTTAGTGCAAGGACCAAGAAGGAAGGTCAAGAAAAGAATATTAGAGAAGGGTGAGAACCTCGCACATAATCGGCGAGACATGAGAATGTCAGGTGTGGCATTGTCGGTGAGCTGTAACTATCATTACCATAGTGGAGTCATACGTTGTTCACAAATAAAGCATTAAGAACATGAGAATAAATCTCCAGGAAACTGCTGAAGGCTTCTTGGTCGGTACGATACATCTACTATTTATATTTTCCGAAATTCATTCATATTCGATCAGCCGACCGCTTGTCTATATGTTACCCAATAATTTGTTCCACAAAAAGAGAACCCTGCTTTAAAACCAGTATTGACCCATGTTACGAACTCCTCATCCATAACCAGGTTTTTTTAAACTCTCTGATCCTTCTCAAGTCCAGAGATCCCTAACCTCGGTGGAAATGTAGGGTAATGTTTAAGGTAAAATTAATAAAATGATGCATAAAAACATACGTTATTATTAATTACAACTACCACTACATACACTCCTTTACCGAGGCCTTCCAATGCAATTCTAGCCCTCTCTCTAGCACTGTCAGTGAAGTCTTTCAGCGCTCCACTATCCCACTCGCAAGAATGCTCCAAAGGGGATGTTTTCCGGCGTTTCTCTGGCCCGAGCCCTCTGACTAGCACAATCAATAAATGAAGTCTTCCAGCGCTGCACAGCCACGACGCTCCAAAGGGAAAGTCTTCCTGTGTTCCACTAGCATCTATATTAGTACACTCCAGCAGAGGCATCCCAAGGTCGACCAATGTACTTCTTCATTCTGCCTCTCTGCCGTCTGTTACCCGGTACCTCATCACCTCCCAAAACAGCAGACTAGAAGATGGGAAACATTATTAATAGGAGGGTTAAATGTTTTAACTCGGAACCTGGATCATAGTTGGCGCCGAGATTCGTCACAACCCAGGTCTTTCTTCATCTGAAGTTATTAACTGTATTCCAATTGCTCCTTCGTGTTCTCTTCTGTGTTGATACACTTAATATATTATTAATATCCCATTTGTATGCCTTTTCATCCACTTGATCACTTCACTCAGGTCTTCATAAAACACTCAGTATCCTATATTTATTCCGACCATTTATGCATTTTTGGGGACTTTAAATTTCTGCTAATTATGTCCCCAGATCTTTTACACATTTAGACCTTGCAATTTCATCAATATCCAACTTATGTCTGATAACTCAATCATCGTTCCCAAGCATCACAACCCTTTAATTTATTAGCATTAAACTGCATCGGGAAATATTTAGTCCATTTCAAAAGCCTGTCAAGATCATGTTCAGTCTATTATGATCATTAATAGAGTTTTTTATAAAATTTATTTCCTTTGCATTTTTTGTGTCGTCGGCAAATTCGTATATATTTTTACCCAATCCAGAAACAGAAATGTTTACATACTTAATGTTTACCTAATATATATACATGTTTATATATATTAGGTAAACACCAGAAGTGCCAGGACAGAGCCTGGAGGCACTTCACTATCAATAGTTTTCCACTCTTTTATAACTCGAATTACAAACTCTTTGTTTCTTTTCAAATAACCTTACAGTTATCTACTTAACAGAGCAGCCGGTACTAAGAGCCTCTACACTTCCAATGTCTTTTATGAGGCTGGGAAAGTAAGAACGACAACACGCATAAATAATCTGTATTTTTTTGTCGAACACCAAATGGTTGTTGTGTTGATTACAATACACCTTGAAAGTATTGTTCAGTCAATGTAGCACAACACACAACATTTGGTCTAGTACTTGTTAGTTCAATACCTGGAATGTGTTCCAGTACTCGCTGGTTCACCAGCAAGGATGAGGTCATTTTCTCGCAGGTTCAACACGATGCACGTTGGCATGATTTTTACACTGGGCACCTGGTTTACCATGAAGGTTCTAACCTTGAAGGCATTTGGTCAACCTGAAGGTTCTACAAAACACATGTGGTCTACCTTCAATGTTCTTAACTAAAAATGTTGTCTAGGGAGCCGGTCGGCCAAGCAGACAGCACGCTGGGCTTGTGATCCTGTGGTCCTGGGTTCGATCCCAGGCACCGGCGAGAAACAAGGGGCAGAGTTTCTTTCACCCTATGCCCCTGTTACCTAGCAGTAAAATAGGTACCTGGGTGTTAGTCAGCTGTCACGGGCTGCTTCCTGGGGGTGGAGGCCTGGTCGAGGACCGGGCCGCGGGGACACTAAAAAGCCCCGAAATCATCTCAAGATAACCTCAAGAAGATACCATGAAGGTTTTAGACGAGTGTTGGAAATTTCCAACAGTTATTCTCATCCCTAATTCCATAGGATGTATTTCCTGTATTCCTTCATAATCATTTAATACTCATTTAGTAGTCCATAGTACAATGGAATGTATTTCCTGTACTAAGTATCATAATTAACTAATTCTACTAGTCCGCAGTTAAGTGATATAGAATTCATTGCATTAGGATGTGAAGCGTCATATAATTTTCCTTAGAATCGTGGAAATGTTGCATCAGTCAGCTAGCCACCATGAACTTTTCATATTAACATATTGAGTAGAATCTAGCCTTATTTTGTTTTTTATTAAGGATAAACATTTATTAATAGGTTCACTTTGCATTAATAAATTTATCATTTTTACTGGTATTAATTTATGCAGCTACGATTTTCTGTGTCAGTGAATATAATGATAAATTGTATCTCCACTCCATATCTTTTCTCGTTCATTTAATATCGTCTAAATTAATTGACTACATCACGAGAAAAGAGGTGTCGCCACATAATACCTTTATTGTGACGTAAATATTCGTCACAGCGCATTTCCTTCCATTTAATTTATGCTCGGAACCCTACTGGGAGCTATGCGCATGCGCGACTTTCGAGCAGGAAGAAAGAGAAGACGCCATACTGGCGAGAGAGAGACACAAGACAACCACCATTGTATAGGTGTTCTGAAGTCTGCTTATCAAGGTTAATCTTAATGTAGGAGCATCTGGCCATATTCAGACTCCAAACAGATTCTATAACTTCAATTTTACGGACACCACGTTCGGCAGGGAAGAGTAGTATCCTTAATTGTTTTAGAGGCCTTTAAAATAGAATTAGGTTACCTCCCTGTTCGATACGATATTTGGCGACACCAAACCCTACGTAAGTGTACCGCTAGTTCCCAGATCCATTTAGAATTTATTTTAAATGAATGATTCTAGAATTTGTAGTGGAATTTACCAAATATTTGCATTTCAGCTAGAGTACCAGTACACACATCCCCAGGAAACAGCCTGTAACAGCTGTCTAACTCCCAGGTACCTATTTACTGCTAGGTAACTGGCGCATCAGGGTGAAGGAAACTTTGCCCATTTGTTTCTGCCGGCTCCGGGAATCGAACACCGGCCCACATATCTACGTAACAAGCGTGCTTTCCACTCAGCCACCAGCCCCCAGACATGTGTCTGTGTGCACGTGTGTCTGCGTGCGTGTGGGAGTGCTTGTGTGTGTGTGTGCGAGCATTAGTGCATGTGTGTGTGTGCGAGTGTGAGTGCGTGTCTGTGTGTGTGTGTGTGTATGTGTGTGTGTCTGTGTGAGTATCACCTAGTTGTTCTTGCAGGGGTTGAGCTTTGCTCTTTCGGCCAGCCTCTCAACTGTCAATCAATCAACTGTAACTAACTACTACTAACTAATTTTTTACCACCCCCCCCCCCACTTGGAAGCAGCTCCGTAACAGCTGTCCAATTCCTTGATACCTATTTACTGCTAGGTAACAGGAGCATCAGGGTGAAAGAAAATTTGCCCATTTGTTTCTGCCTGGTCTATGAATTGAATTACAAGAATTGCGCACTGTCCGCTCAGCTTGTGTGTGTGTGTGTGTGTGTGTGTGTGTGTGTGTGCGCGAGTGCTTACCTAGTTGTGCTTGCGGGGGTTGAGCTCTGGCTCTTTGGTCCCACCTCTCAACTGTCAATCAACTAATTGTTACAGCCACAATTGGTCGCAACTGGGTTCTTTGCTGGTGGGACTAAAGTTCTGGTATCCGGCTCCCAAGTTAGTAGTGGCTTTCAAGGAGTGAGCTCGGTAATGCAAGTAAAACACAATAGGGGAGGAGCATTTAATACGACACTTCATCAATTATCAATATATTCACATATAATCACGTTCCCATCACCTCATATATAATCCTAGAGGAAATATTACTACACATAATATGTACACAAGTGTCTCTCATTGGACACTAAACGCTCCTCAATGCTCAATCGATACAGTTTTGTCATCTACCGTCTTTCCTCAATACACAGTACCGTCCTCAACTAGTACTGGGAAACACCAACGAGTCCACCCTGGCCACGGGCCAGCTAAAACACAGTCTCACTAGGTGCTCTTCGTGCACGCCCACAATCACTCTCTAGCCTGGTGCTGGCAGAGAACATCAGCCTCGCGCTGCTGGGCCTCTTCACGTCCAAATACAAGGGTAGAGAACCCTTGGCAGGAGCTTCTTGCAACTTTCTGGTTACATTCCTCCATACCACCTTACTGTCAGTCGTCTCTTCCGTTAGCCAGTCCCGGGTACGCCCAATTCTGTCACTGCCACTTCACAGGCAGACAGTAGAACACTTCACAGTTCTTCTCCGGCGGTGGCTCACTGCTTTTGTAAAGCAGAATGGAGTAGAGACACATTCACTGCTGTGGGTAGACTGCTTGTCCTCGTACCACAGCAGCCCTACATCGACTCTGTGGATACAGACACGTCATCAGTACACTGGGACACTAGAAAACAACACTTACGTACTCTGACATAGACATACAACTCCTCCTTCATTAGATGGCGCTGATTTTCTAAGCACCACCTCACCAGAGGTCAGCACCAGCTACCTCTCGAGCTGACTAGGACAGGAATCTAGCGCCTCTTGCTGGTATAATCCTGTCACTACTAGATGGCGTCGTCCAGTTTGTGGGGGTTTCGGGAGCAGACTCACAGATGGCGTTAACGTCGCTGCTCCGTACTCCGACGATAGAATCGGGTTCGTAATACCTCCTCACCAAAAAGCAATTTGGTTTGGGTTTCTAAAAAGGAGGAAACAAACCAAATTAGTACGTTAGCACAAAACCAAACAGACGCACATAAACAATGGACTGATGTGGCGAGGATGTCCTGTCTGCAAAACTGCTTTAATAGGAGAATCTGGCACAAGGAAGACTCGAAGATCATAGGCAATGACCTTCCTGATGTGACTTCCAAAAATCATACCGGAATGCCCGTCAGAGGCACAATTATCTCACATGTCTTGGGTAAGGATCTACAGAGGCTCGATCTGGGGTGAATAGACACCTCCCAGTGTCGTGGCACCTCTGGTGGCTGATCGCAGAAGGCATTTTTTCACCGATCTGGCAGTCCTTCAGGGAGACGGAAATCTGGAATACCGGAGACAGATGATTCGGAGTAACAGCGATAGTCTTTATATCTGTACTTACAGCATAACTGCTTACTAGGCCCACACCTAGTCCCAACAGGACTGCTTGTACATTGAAGATTGTGTTCGCTCTTCCACCGTCAGGTCGACCAACATTCCGTAAAATGTTGAATCCAGGCTCAGCAATTACGCGGGGGTGTCAACCTGTCGGGAACAGTCACTCATTAAAACATTTCTCGTACTCTCTGTATCATCAATCACCTTCTGGGTCCCTTCATCGACTGCAATACTCATAGGGCGGGTCCCCAATCCCTGGTGTCTCTCCACGATGTTCATAGGAGCCATCATCTAACGGTTCGTCCACTGATCTTCGCCAGTGGACGAAGCGGCCCACTATATATATATATATATATATATATATATATATATATATATATATATATATATATATATATATATATATATATATATATATATATATATTAGTATATTTTGGTAGCAGTGTTTCCTGTAGACATATATTATTAAATATGACCGAAAAAGTAAGATTAATAATTCTAACACGAATTTTCTCAATCTTTCGTACATTACGCTTCACTGTTGGAGGTAAATCAAAAATCAATTCTCCAAAATTCATTTTTATTTCTAGTCTGACGCGACACGGGCGCGTTTCGTAAAACTTATTACATTTTCAAAGACTTTAGTTCACAAATACACAACTGATTAGAACTTACGTATCTCCGATTTTATATCTACATTTTGAGTGAGGTGGGAGGGGTGATGTGGCATTAACACAAGACAGAACAAGAGGGGATATTAATAGGGTATTAAAAGTATCAACACAAGACAGAACACCAACAATGGGTATTGAATAGAAGTGTTTGTAGAAAGCCTATTGGTCCATATTTCTTGATGCTTCTATTTCTTGATTGAGTCTTTGAAAATGTAATAAGTTTTACGAAACGCGCCCGTGTCGCGTCAGACTAGAAATAAAAATGAATTTTGGAGAATTGATTTTTGATTTACCTCCAACAGTGAAGCGTAATGTACGAAAGATTGAGAAAATTTGTGTTAGAATTATTAATCTTACTTTTTCGGTCATTTTTAATAATATATATATATATATATATATATATATATATATATATATATATATATATATATATATATATATATATATATATATATATATATATATATATATGTCGTACCTAGTAGCCAGAACGCACTTCTCTGCCTACTATTCAAGGCCCGATTTGCCTAATAAGCCAAGTTTTCATGAATTAATTGTTTTTCGACTACCTAACCTACCTAACCTAACCTAACCTAATTTTTCGGCCACCTAACCTATTAAGATAGGTTAGGTTAGGTTAGGTAGGGTTGGTTAGGTTCGGTCATATATCTACGTTAATTTTAACTCCAATAAAAAAAAATTGACTTCATACACAATGAAATGGGTAGCTCTATCATTTCATAAGAAAAAAAATAGAGAAAATATATTAATTCATGAAAACTTGGCTTATTAGGCAAATCGGGCCTTGCATAGTAGGCTGAGAAGTGAGTTCTGGCTACTAGGTACGACATATATATATATATATATATATATATATATATATATATATATATATATATATATATATATATATATATATATATATATATATATATATATATATATATTAGTATATTTTGGTAGCAGTTTTCCTGTAGACATATATTATTAAATATGACCGAAAAAGTAAAATTAATAATTCTAACACGAATTTTCTCAATATTTCTTCCCACTGATGATGTTAATTGAAAAATCAATTCTCCAAAATTCATTTTTATTTCTAGTCTGACGCGACACTTGAACGCGTTTCATAATAACTTATTACATTTTCAAAGACTTTAGTTTACACACACACAACTATAACCTGCAAACAGATCTCTTTCTATGCTACAGTTTAAACGGCTTTTCATTTTATATACCTGCATTTGGGTGAGGTGATATGTTACAACAGTTTTGGATGAGGTGAAAACAAACTTTCAACACAAGATAGAACACGAAATATTGGGTAATATTGGGTAAAGTTAAAAGGGGAAGAATGGAAGTAAATGCAAAGGGCCTATTGGACCAAATTCCAATCACCAAATTCTTGACAGGTCTCTAGGACACACAGACTATGACAACAAAATCATGACACAATTGATGACAAAAATAAGACACAACCCATAACAATTAGGATGAAATTTTCACGACTCTGATGCCAAATAACGCCTTATTTGTTTAAGATTTTATACCATATTTCATATTTTGATGAATTTTTGTGTGCACCTGGCCCCTTAAAAAAAGAAT
Source organism: Procambarus clarkii (assembly GCF_040958095.1). Taxonomy (NCBI): domain Eukaryota; kingdom Metazoa; phylum Arthropoda; class Malacostraca; order Decapoda; family Cambaridae; genus Procambarus; species Procambarus clarkii. The sequence continues at coordinate 46,443,116 of NC_091165.1, read as the reverse complement.
ATCATTGCCACTCCATTAAAATATCTACATTCAATATAAACTAATTACTTATAACCTCCAGTCTAGCATTAGAATAAATAAAAAAATGTTCTCTATGACTGGGTCAAATACTATAATAAATAAAATCAACACTTCACTACCTTCGTCCATAAGTTGACAGAAAACCCAAGCCGTTCCTAGTGGGGTTACTAGAACGGGGAAGGAGGAGGACGATATTGTATTCCTAGTGAATCTCTCCTGAGGAAGCACTCTAGTCAGTTACGTTAATATTTGCAACCCGAGCCATCTTTAAGGTCTTCTGCTGCCGCAACCTCATCATTACGTGAGTAACTTGTGTCTAGTTGTCAAAATAATTTACATTTTATTACAGGGCCCTATAATATTATAATAGACAACCGGTGAAGAGACAGGATAACACCCAAAATAGGGTGAGCAATCATTTACCTTAATTAATATTGTCCAGATGTTGTCTGTGATTTGCATCAGCTATATTGTATCCATTCGGCAGATCTTCTGTGGCAATCTGAAGAAATTGGCGACATCTACCAGTTGGATCACGTAGATATATAACATGTGATTCGTGAGGACGTATCGATACCATAGCAATGATGACCATACTTGGTTCATTACCCACGTGTTCCACACTAGTACCCAAATTTAAGCCTTCAAATCAGATATAGCTATTAAGTACTCAAATTAACACAAGTAGAATAACTTACTTACCAATTAGTATAAATTTTCCTTTCAATCCAAAATTTTCGATTGATAGACTATAATTAATTAACCCCCCCCCCCCCCCTTTACTTGTATGAGAAATGATTTGTGGAAATTTATATTTGTACTGTCCACTCAATTGAACATTCAGTCCAATAACCTATCGTAAGAAATAAATAATAAATTAAGTATAAATTATAAATTAGAATTAAATAGATAAATTAATTATTAATTAAATTAAATAGTAATATCCCATGAGTCAGAAAATCCCACATAACCAGAAAGCACCAGAACACAAACCTAGTGTTGAGCCACAGAGCTCTAGACCCCATACCTCGTGTTGAGCAATAGAGATACTGAGACATTTAAGTCAATTGCCTACTTGACATATATAACAACTCAAGAACACTGGGATGTTGGACCATTTTCATGGAAAAATAATATGTATGCTCGGGATTAGGTTCACTTATCTACCGTTGGGCCGGGTTTCTGCTTTATCCGTTAGCTTGAATCTGTGGTTGGAAGTGCCTGGCTGGGTTTATACATTAATATGATATAGGTACAGGAATGGATTTAAGCGAATGTTGGCAGGATTTTTTTGGGAAAAAGATCAGGGAAGAGAGGGGCCTCAAAGATATATAGTACACTTATAGATTGTAATTCCAGCTCCCTTAAAGTGTAATATACAACCAAATTGGGTCTTTAAAATTATATTGATTGTTTAATTAAGTGCGCGTGTGTGTGCAGAAACACTGGATATTATTGCTCAGACCGTAACGAGAATGAATGTTGAAAACATGGAGCTATTTCCTTAATATAATATTAATAAATTTAAATAATTTCACAAACAGACACATAAGACAAGGAGATGGAGGAGCAGCAGCAATATGTCAAGGCAAATTTTAAATGAAGTGTTAAAGAAGACGATCCAACCTGTGTTCCACACAGAAACTGTTTGTTTTGAATTAAATGAATTTAATAAAAATAATAATAATAATAATAATAATAATAATAATAATAATAATAATAATAATAATAATAATAATAATAATTTGAGTTGTGTAATGGCCACAAAGGGTGGACAGGATGGCAGCAAGACATACTTATCTCGGGCATTCAAGTGAGCAGTGTTTATGTCATGAGCTACAACTTACCTTAACTTTGGTCGAATAAATAGACTAACAAAAAAAGGAACGGTAAATCAGGAGTTTTTTGGAGTTAGTTATTGATCGCTTTCTTAATAAACAACACTGTGATATCAAACAGGGTTGACAAATGTATAGCATCGAGAATAGGAGTAAGCTAAGGAGCAGTGATCACATCGATATCAGCTTTAAATTTTAATGGAATATTTGTGCATGAGAAAATTGTTATTGTTTCGGATTTCCGAAAAGATGATTTTTAGGGCATAAAAATATCTTGGGAAATACATAATAGACAGACCAAAACATATGAGGTGGGGAGTTCTTAGGACAGGATGAATACCTTGCAGTTGATTATATGACAAAGGATTACGATGAAGGTTCAAATTATAACAAACAAATTCATAGAAAGGCCCAGGAGCGTAGTAAACCTTAAAAATTGATTCTGCCGAAACACAATGCCAGCAAATGAATAACCTTTTGACTTGCTCACCTTGTCGGTAAAAAGAAAGCGTTGAAGAAAAGAATTAAAAATCGGTCAGTCAATCTGGACAAAAATTTTTTCCGATTCTGCCAAACTTGGTGTTTCTCTTTTTCTTTTTGTCAAGATTACTGCATCTTCTCTAAGTATATACTTTGTCTACGAGATTTCATCATCGATATCTCTATTAATTTAGTGCAAGGACCAAGAAGGAAGGTCAAGAAAAGAATATTAGAGAAGGGTGAGAACCTCGCACATAATCGGCGAGACATGAGAATGTCAGGTGTGGCATTGTCGGTGAGCTGTAACTATCATTACCATAGTGGAGTCATACGTTGTTCACAAATAAAGCATTAAGAACATGAGAATAAATCTCCAGGAAACTGCTGAAGGCTTCTTGGTCGGTACGATACATCTACTATTTATATTTTCCGAAATTCATTCATATTCGATCAGCCGACCGCTTGTCTATATGTTACCCAATAATTTGTTCCACAAAAAGAGAACCCTGCTTTAAAACCAGTATTGACCCATGTTACGAACTCCTCATCCATAACCAGGTTTTTTTAAACTCTCTGATCCTTCTCAAGTCCAGAGATCCCTAACCTCGGTGGAAATGTAGGGTAATGTTTAAGGTAAAATTAATAAAATGATGCATAAAAACATACGTTATTATTAATTACAACTACCACTACATACACTCCTTTACCGAGGCCTTCCAATGCAATTCTAGCCCTCTCTCTAGCACTGTCAGTGAAGTCTTTCAGCGCTCCACTATCCCACTCGCAAGAATGCTCCAAAGGGGATGTTTTCCGGCGTTTCTCTGGCCCGAGCCCTCTGACTAGCACAATCAATAAATGAAGTCTTCCAGCGCTGCACAGCCACGACGCTCCAAAGGGAAAGTCTTCCTGTGTTCCACTAGCATCTATATTAGTACACTCCAGCAGAGGCATCCCAAGGTCGACCAATGTACTTCTTCATTCTGCCTCTCTGCCGTCTGTTACCCGGTACCTCATCACCTCCCAAAACAGCAGACTAGAAGATGGGAAACATTATTAATAGGAGGGTTAAATGTTTTAACTCGGAACCTGGATCATAGTTGGCGCCGAGATTCGTCACAACCCAGGTCTTTCTTCATCTGAAGTTATTAACTGTATTCCAATTGCTCCTTCGTGTTCTCTTCTGTGTTGATACACTTAATATATTATTAATATCCCATTTGTATGCCTTTTCATCCACTTGATCACTTCACTCAGGTCTTCATAAAACACTCAGTATCCTATATTTATTCCGACCATTTATGCATTTTTTGGGACTTTAAATTTCTGCTAATTATGTCCCCAGATCTTTTACACATTTAGACCTTGCAATTTCATCAATATCCAACTTATGTCTGATAACTCAATCATCGTTCCCAAGCATCACAACCCTTTAATTTATTAGCATTAAACTGCATCGGGAAATATTTAGTCCATTTCAAAAGCCTGTCAAGATCATGTTCAGTCTATTATGATCATTAATAGAGTTTTTTATAAAATTTATTTCCTTTGCATTTTTTGTGTCGTCGGCAAATTCGTATATATTTTTACCCAATCCAGAAACAGAAATGTTTACATACTTAATGTTTACCTAATATATATACATGTTTATATATATTAGCTAACACCAGAAGTGCCAGGACAGAGCCTGGAGGCACTTCACTATCAATAGTTTTCCACTCTTTTATAACTCGAATTACAAACTCTTTGTTTCTTTTCAAATAACCTTACAGTTATCTACTTAACAGAGCAGCCGGTACTAAGAGCCTCTACACTTCCAATGTCTTTTATGAGGCTGGGAAAGTAAGAACGACAACACGCATAAATAATCTGTATTTTTTTGTCGAACACCAAATGGTTGTTGTGTTGATTACAATACACCTTGAAAGTATTGTTCAGTCAATGTAGCACAACACACAACATTTGGTCTAGTACTTGTTAGTTCAATACCTGGAATGTGTTCCAGTACTCGCTGGTTCACCAGCAAGGATGAGGTCATTTTCTCGCAGGTTCAACACGATGCACGTTGGCATGATTTTTACACTGGGCACCTGGTTTACCATGAAGGTTCTAACCTTGAAGGCATTTGGTCAACCTGAAGGTTCTACAAAACACATGTGGTCTACCTTCAATGTTCTTAACTAAAAATGTTGTCTAGGGAGCCGGTCGGCCAAGCAGACAGCACGCTGGGCTTGTGATCCTGTGGTCCTGGGTTCGATCCCAGGCACCGGCGAGAAACAAGGGGCAGAGTTTCTTTCACCCTATGCCCCTGTTACCTAGCAGTAAAATAGGTACCTGGGTGTTAGTCAGCTGTCACGGGCTGCTTCCTGGGGGTGGAGGCCTGGTCGAGGACCGGGCCGCGGGGACACTAAAAAGCCCCGAAATCATCTCAAGATAACCTCAAGAAGATACCATGAAGGTTTTAGACGAGTGTTGGAAATTTCCAACAGTTATTCTCATCCCTAATTCCATAGGATGTATTTCCTGTATTAGGCTTCATAATCATTTAATACTCATTTAGTAGTCCATAGTACAATGGAATGTATTTCCTGTACTAAGTATCATAATTAACTAATTCTACTAGTCCGCAGTTAAGTGATATAGAATTCATTGCATTAGGATGTGAAGCGTCATATAATTTTCCTTAGAATCGTGGAAATGTTGCATCAGTCAGCTAGCCACCATGAACTTTTCATATTAACATATTGAGTAGAATCTAGCCTTATTTTGTTTTTTATTAAGGATAAACATTTATTAATAGGTTCACTTTGCATTAATAAATTTATCATTTTTACTGGTATTAATTTATGCAGCTACGATTTTCTGTGTCAGTGAATATAATGATAAATTGTATCTCCACTCCATATCTTTTCTCGTTCATTTAATATCGTCTAAATTAATTGACTACATCACGAGAAAAGAGGTGTCGCCACATAATACCTTTATTGTGACGTAAATATTCGTCACAGCGCATTTCCTTCCATTTAATTTATGCTCGGAACCCTACTGGGAGCTATGCGCATGCGCGACTTTCGAGCAGGAAGAAAGAGAAGACGCCATACTGGCGAGAGAGAGACACAAGACAACCACCATTGTATAGGTGTTCTGAAGTCTGCTTATCAAGGTTAATCTTAATGTAGGAGCATCTGGCCATATTCAGACTCCAAACAGATTCTATAACTTCAATTTTACGGACACCACGTTCGGCAGGGAAGAGTAGTATCCTTAATTGTTTTAGAGGCCTTTAAAATAGAATTAGGTTACCTCCCTGTTCGATACGATATTTGGCGACACCAAACCCTACGTAAGTGTACCGCTAGTAGTCAGATCCATTTAGAATTTATTTTAAATGAATGATTCTAGAATTTGTAGTGGAATTTACCAAATATTTGCATTTCAGCTAGAGTACCAGTACACACATCCCCAGGAAACAGCCTGTAACAGCTGTCTAACTCCCAGGTACCTATTTACTGCTAGGTAACTGGCGCATCAGGGTGAAGGAAACTTTGCCCATTTGTTTCTGCCGGCTCCGGGAATCGAACACCGGCCCACATATCTACGTAACAAGCGTGCTTTCCACTCAGCCACCAGCCCCCAGACATGTGTCTGTGTGCACGTGTGTCTGCGTGCGTGTGGGAGTGCTTGTGTGTGTGTGTGCGAGCATTAGTGCATGTGTGTGTGTGCGAGTGTGAGTGCGTGTCTGTGTGTGTGTGTGTGTGTGTGTGTGTGTATGTGTGTGTGTCTGTGTGAGTATCACCTAGTTGTTCTTGCAGGGGTTGAGCTTTGCTCTTTCGGCCAGCCTCTCAACTGTCAATCAATCAACTGTAACTAACTACTACTAACTAATTTTTTACCACCCCCCCCCACTTGGAAGCAGCTCCGTAACAGCTGTCCAATTCCTTGATACCTATTTACTGCTAGGTAACAGGAGCATCAGGGTGAAAGAAAATTTGCCTATTTGTTTCTGCCTGGTCTGGGAATTGAATTACAAGAATTGCGCACTGTCCGCTCAGCTTGTGTGTGTGTGTGTGTGTGTGTGTGTGCGCGAGTGCTTACCTAGTTGTGCTTGCGGGGGTTGAGCTCTGGCTCTTTGGTCCCACCTCTCAACTGTCAATCAACTAATTGTTACAGCCACAATTGGTCGCAACTGGGTTCTTTGCTGGTGGGACTAAAGTTCTGGTATCCGGCTCCCAAGTTAGTAGTGGCTTTCAAGGAGTGAGCTCGGTAATGCAAGTAAAACACAATAGGGGAGGAGCATTTAATACGACACTTCATCAATTATCAATATATTCACATATAATCACGTTCCCATCACCTCATATATAATCCTAGAGGAAATATTACTACACATAATATGTACACAAGTGTCTCTCATTGGACACTAAACGCTCCTCAATGCTCAATCGATACAGTTTTGTCATCTACCGTCTTTCCTCAATACACAGTACCGTCCTCAACTAGTACTGGGAAACACCAACGAGTCCACCCTGGCCACGGGCCAGCTAAAACACAGTCTCACTAGGTGCTCTTCGTGCACGCCCACAATCACTCTCTAGCCTGGTGCTGGCAGAGAACATCAGCCTCGCGCTGCTGGGCCTCTTCACGTACAAATACAAGGGTAGAGAACCCTTGGCAGGAGCTTCTTGCAACTTTCTGGTTACATTCCTCCATACCACCTTACTGTCAGTCGTCTCTTCCGTTAGCCAGTCCCGGGTACGCCCAATTCTGTCACTGCCACTTCACAGGCAGACAGTAGAACACTTCACAGTTCTTCTCCGGCGGTGGCTCACTGCTTTTGTAAAGCAGAATGGAGTAGAGACACATTCACTGCTGTGGGTAGACTGCTTGTCCTCGTACCACAGCAGCCCTACATCGACTCTGTGGATACAGACACGTCATCAGTACACTGGGACACTAGAAAACAACACTTACGTACTCTGACATAGACATACAACTCCTCCTTCATTAGATGGCGCTGATTTTCTAAGCACCACCTCACCAGAGGTCAGCACCAGCTACCTCTCGAGCTGACTAGGACAGGAATCTAGCGCCTCTTGCTGGTATAATCCTGTCACTACTAGATGGCGTCGTCCAGTTTGTGGGGGTTTCGGGAGCAGACTCACAGATGGCGTTAACGTCGCTGCTCCGTACTCCGACGATAGAATCGGGTTCGTAATACCTCCTCACCAAAAAGCAATTTGGTTTGGGTTTCTAAAAAGGAGGAAACAAACCAAATTAGTACGTTAGCACAAAACCAAACAGACGCACATAAACAATGGACTGATGTGGCGAGGATGTCCTGTCTGCAAAACTGCTTTAATAGGAGAATCTGGCACAAGGAAGACTCGAAGATCATAGGCAATGACCTTCCTGATGTGACTTCCAAAAATCTTACCGGAATGCCCGTCAGAGGCACAATTATCTCACATGTCTTGGGTAAGGATCTACAGAGGCTCGATCTGGGGTGAATAGACACCTCCCTGTGTCGTGGCACCTCTGGTGGCTGATCGCAGAAGGCATTTTTTCACCGATCTGGCAGTCCTTCAGGGAGACGGAAATCTGGAATACCGGAGACAGATGATTCGGAGTAACAGCGATAGTCTTTATATCTGTACTTACAGCATAACTGCTTACTAGGCCCACACCTAGTCCCAACAGGACTGCTTGTACATTGAAGATTGTGTTCGCTCTTCCACCGTCAGGTCGACCAACATTCCGTAAAATGTTGAATCCAGGCTCAGCAATTACGCGGGGGGTGTCAACCTGTCGGGAACAGTCACTCATTAAAACATTTCTCGTACTCTCTGTATCATCAATCACCTTCTGGGTCCCTTCATCGACTGCAATACTCATAGGGCGGGTCCCCAATCCCTGGTGTCTCTCCACGATGTTCATAGGAGCCATCATCTAACGGTTCGTCCACTGATCTTCGCTTAGGACACATACGAGAATAATACAAATACCGCTAAGAAACATTTGGCTAAATTGGGAATAATGTTCATGAGCCTGTAATATCCATAGCCGGCTACATCCATTAGCTTGGCTTGGATCAAAGAGGGCACTAGAACCTGCGCACATACCTCTCCTACATGTGTACATACCTCACATGCCTCTGACGTCTGGGGAATCTCTGGCCGGTTCAGTGAACATTGTACCTTGCCATACCGAAAGTACTTATCTGCCGTCACTACAGACTCTTTGGTATCCGTGGGCGCTTGTACATGAAGCCCCTCTTCTTGCTCAGTTGCTTCTGTCACCGTAAGCCCATGTTTCTCGTCGGGAGAAGAGTCAGCAGAACCTGCTGGAATATTCTCAATCTGTTGGGTAGAGGGAGAATTAAACATGTTATATACTTTCACGTCTGCCTGTACCTGGGATTTAATGTGTACTGCTGTCATCTCAGGCTTTACTACTGGATCGTCCACCATCTTGAGATGATCGTAGTTCAAACCTGTCGCCAAGTCGTTGCCTAGTACTACGTCTATCCCAGCTACAGGCAGGGTATCAACTACTGCCAACGCACATGTGCCACTGAAGCAGGGCGAGTCTAGGTGTACTTGCACTAAGGGGGCAACGTACCGCACCAAAGGAAACCCAATTAGAACAACCTTTTGTCTCCCGTCATCACTCATTCCCTCCGGTAACGAGTCTCTCACGATCAGGGACTGGGCTGCTCCACTATCTCTGAGCACTACAACTGATCTACCAGTATGATCACTCGTTACATACCCGCCTGAAGTGTGAGGGGCAAACAATCCTGGTCCTTCTCTACTCGCCATTAGAGACGAGGTCCCCACTGGTGGTGTCCTACAACTCATCAGCATTACTTCTCTGTGCGGGTCATTACCTGTCCCTCCTCGGCATCTGGCAGCAACAGGAATGCCCGCAAGTCCAGCACACTACATTCCTCCTTGGACTATGGTGTGTTGGTCTGTTAGGACTAGTCCTTCGGGGACTACCTGGGGGAGTCTTCAAAACACTCTGTGGGACGGGTCTTCCTTCTTCTGGTCGAGATTTGCCAAACAGACGTGGGTAACTCTTCGGGACATACCTGGTAGAGGATCGATGAGTAAGGATGTACTCCTCAGCCATAGTGGCAGCCGCACTCAAGGTCTCTACCTGCCGTTTTTCTAGGTATGTCTTGAGATCTCCAGACAGACATTCCTTGAAGTCCACCAACAATATGAGCTGCTCAAGTTGTTCTTTAGTCTTCACCTTTCGAGATGCACACCATTTCTGAAAAAGCTGTTCCTTGATGATTGCAAACTCGGTGAACGTGTGCTCCGAGGTCTTCTTCAGGTTCCTGAACTTTTGCCTATAAGCCTCTGGAACCAACTGATAAGCCATGAGCACTACCTTCTTCACAGCGTCGTAATCACTGGAATCATCAAGCGAAAACATGGAGTAGGCAATTTGAGCCTTCCCAGTCAAGACGGACTGGATCATGATGGCCCAATTTTCTTTGGCCAATCCAAAGAGGCAGCAACCTTCTCGATGGAAGTGAAGAACTTTGAAACTTCCTTTTCATTGAATTTTGGGACCTTCTTTATATTTCTCACTGGATCGAAACTACTTGTTCCATATGTTTTTCTCTGACCACCTAATCGTAGCACTTCCAACTCGTGGAGCCTTTCCTTCTCCTTTTCTTGTCTTTCTCGTTCATCTCTTTCTCTTTCTCGCTCTAATTCCAACCGTTTCATTTCCATTTCCTTCGCTATTTCCTTTTCTTTTTCTTGTCTTTCCCGCTCTTCTCTCTTCTTTCTTCTCTTTCCTTCTCTCTTTCTTGCCTTTGTTTCTCCTTTTCCTGTAATTCCAAATGTTTTATTTCCAATTTCCTTCTCTTTCATTTCCCGTTCTAGTTCTAACTTCTTGCACTCTATCTCACGATTTATTTCTAAGGTACGCATTTTGACAGTTAGCAAACTTATATTCAGTTCACCCGCATCACTCTCAACGTCACTGCCTTTGTCTTCCTTTTCAGTGGAAGCCACCACACTTTTCTTTGTACTCTGTGCCTCGCTTTCCTGCTTCTCCCCGGCCTTTAAGTGCTTATGAACCTTCGATAAGATTTCAACACGGGCATCACTCACGTATTTTGATCCCTAAATAAGAATTTACTAGCACAAGTTCCTGCTTTCCCAGATGTTTCAGTTTAGCAAGACAGTCCTCCTTGTTCAGAAATTCCTGAACATCGTCTAGATTCTCAATGGTTATTTCCTGCGCCATTTTGTCGCTAAGTGGTGCACGAGCACTTAACACACCGCTTCACTTAACAGTAGACACTTATAACAGCTGAGCATCGCGCTCACCAATACTGCACTTAATCACACTGAGCACCGCACTCGCCAATACAGCAATTAATCACACTGAGCACTGCACAGGACATGTAACGTCCTGAAAATTAACAAACAGGGGAATTATTCACAGGGGGTTGCGCTACGTCACCACCCCTGTCAAACGTACTTGACAAGAGGTCGGATCCCACTGGGGATGCCAATTATGTTACGGCCACAATGGGTCGCAACCGAGTTCTTTGCTGATGGAACTAAAGTTCTGGTATCCGGCTCCAAGTTAGTAGTGGTTTTCAAGGAGTGAGCTCGGTAATGCAAGTAAAGCACAATAGGGGAGGTGCATTGAATACGACACTTCATCAATTAACAATATATTCACATATAATCACTTTCCCATCACCTCATATATAATCCTAAAGGAAGTATTACTACACATAATATGTACACAAGTGTCTCTCATAGGACACTAAACGCTCCTCAATGTTCAATCGGTGCAGTCTTGTCAGCTACCATGTTTCCTCAATACACAGTACCGTCCTCAACTAGTACTGGGAAATACCAACGAGTCTACCCTAGCCACGGGCCAGCTAAAACACAGTCTCACTAAGTGCTCTTCGTGCACGCCCACAATCACTCTCCAACCTGGTGCTGGCAGAGAACATCAGCCTCGCGCTGCTGGGCCTCTGCACGTATAAATACAAGGGTAGCGAACCCTTGGCAGGAGCTTCTTGCAACTCGCTGGTTACACTCCTCCGTAGCACCTTACTGTCAGCCGTCTCTTTTTATATTTTTTATCTCTTTTTATATCTAATTTATATTTTGGTACTGTGAGATGTATACCCCAGAGACAAGGTTTTGTTACTTATTTTGGTACATGATGCTTTACATTGTGTTCATGTATACTTATGTATAACGGCTAACTGGTAACGTCTTGAAATCCACCTTTAACCCCCCTCCCCTCTCTCCCCTCCCCCCCTTGCGTACCATCCCAGCCAGTGTTATCAGGTCTTGCTAATATGAATTCCCTGTTGACTTATTTGTATATCAAGATATGATCTATAATTATTAATGCATTGAATTATTGATATGTATTCTTATGTAAGGTTGTGTATTATAACCTTGGTTTAGTTGTTGTATGAATTAGAGGTTATTTACTGAAAAAGTCTGTATATGAGCTTGAGATATTTGAAAGATGAGAGTCAGCTGACTTGTGGTTTTTGAAACATTGTCGCTCTCGGCCTGCTTGACTCCTTGCCGGTCACTACTCTTTGATCTTCCGAGCTGGGCGCATGTGTGCCGCTCTGGTCTGGGTTTTAGTGGTCTTATTTGTGTTAATTGACTGCTAGGATATTTAATATGATGCAGTAGTGTATACCATGAATCATTTCTACCATTGTGCATCATTTACACCAGGTGGTAGGAGCTTTCATATGTTTTATTGAGGTGGGTACCTGAGGATCTCAAGTGATGCCCTTGTACTGTATATGATATTGATTCCTCAACCTCATTTGTTAACGATTGTGACACCACCATCCTGTATTGGTATTTAGCAGCATAATAGGCGCTAGTGTCCCATTGTGCCAGGATAGAGCCTGGTGTCAGCTGGTGCTGAGTGTATGCAGTTTTGAGGCCTGTTGATGATCATATAAAGCTTTAAGATGCTGGATTAAGTAATAGAATGTGAGTTACAAAGATTGTAGTTTTCTTATGGTGTTCTGGTGACTTATATTTTATGCCTAGTAAACTATCATAGTTTTTGCTAGCCTTTTAAAATCTCCTAAACTTTTATTGATTATTGGCCCTGGCTATGCTTCCCAGTGATGCTGAGGTTTACTACCACATAATATTATATATGGTGACCATAACACCACCAGTTGATTGACAGTTGTGAGACTGGACCAAAGAGCCAAAGCTCAACCCCTGCAAGCACAACTAGGTGAGTATATTTGTTATGGAACTCAAGAGTGTCACTTCAATAACTATCAAAATGTCACCGCGAAGCAGAAATCCGTTCTCTCGACTCTCAGGGGTAAGAGACAATGGTCTCGACCCACTGGACAGGCCATGAACAAAAGTGAACTAACCTGAACACTTCGTGAACACTCTTGGCAGTTACTGCACTCGCCGATTGGCAGTATTAAAACACTTCACTAACACAACAAATTTACACACACGTAAACGAATAGACAAGAACACTGTTGCAAAGAAAGTCACAACAACATCAACAACAGATAATTACTTGACTCTAACACTTTCACCAAGACATTAAATCACAATGAATGAATGAATTAAGTACTCAATTAATTTACGTTAATCCTTCTGTCACTCCTTCAACACTCGACCAACCACTTGGGCTGGACGGTAGAGCGACGGTCTCGCTTCATGCAGGTCGGCGTTCAATCCCCGACCGTCCAATTGGTTGGGTACCATTCCTTCCCCCCGTCCCATCCCAAATCCTTATCCTGACCCCTTCCCAGTGCTATATAGTCGTAATGGCTTGGCGCTTTCCCCTGATAGTTTCCTTTCCTTCAACACTCAATCAATGAATCGACTACTTTTCGTTATCACACAATGTCACACCGACAGTCAACACTCATAGATAATTAATTACATTAATTCAAACTGTCACTCAGACAGTTAACCAGTCATAGATAATCCACTAACAACCTTATGTTACCACACTGTCACTCAGACAGTTAACAATCAATTAGTTTTCGAAAATTACGCTGTATTGGGCATTATTCAGCCCAAAAGGAATTAGAGTGAATTCATACAACCCATCTTCAGTTACAAATGCACTCAGCTCTCGTGCTCTTGGTGTTAAAGGAATTGGCCCGTACCCTTTTGACAAATCTAGTTTGGTAACAAACTTAGCTTTACTAATACTCTCTATGAAATCATTTAATCTAGGTATTGGAAAATTATCATCTAGTCATTACATTAAGTTATCTGTAATCAACAAACAATCTGTGAGTTTCATCTTTCCTTGGAACTAAAATACAAGGAGTACTCCAACTGCTGCTGCTAGGTCTCACCAATCCATGTTGAAGCATGTAGTCAACTTCTTTCCAGATGAGATCCAACTTTGCAGGGTTGACTCTATATGGGTGTGACATGAGTGGTTGGTTGTCTCTCACCTCAATGTCATGGGGAATAACTGTAGTCTGGGTGGGAATATCGTAAAAGAAGTTATCTTAAGATGATTTCGGGGCTTTAGTGTCCCCGCGGCCCGATCCTCGACCAGGCCTCCACCCCCAGGAAGCAGCGCGTGACAGCTGATTAACACCCAGGTACCTATTTTACTGCTAGGTAACAGGGGCATAGGGTGAAAGAAACTCTGCCTATTGTTTCTCGCTGGCGCCCGGGATCGAACCCGGGACCACAGAATCACAAGTCCAGCGTGCTGTCCGCTCGGCTGACCGGCTCCCTGTCTGCATGAGAAGTCAGCAACTGCTCCAAGTCCTGTTCTGCTCTGATGACAAATTTCCACTAATTTCTAGATGTTAGACAAACACTGCCTATTGGTGAAATACGATATATGAGCATTAGGAACATTATCAAAATCCCATTCCCATCTATTCTCGTCCACATGGTTTATACTAAGCACCTGGTTGGTATTGGTAGTTCCCTTATGTGTTAGTTTCATTCTATTTATATGTACTGCTTGTTCTTTTACCTTGCGATCAGGTGTCTGGATTACATAATTGGTGGAACTGAGTTTCTTTATCACTGTATTGGAACCATGGCACCTATGCAACAATGTTGGTCCCTGTCGTGCCATTAGTACCACCACTTTATGACCTGCCGCAAAATTTCGTTGTTTTGCCTTTTTATCATATTGCACTTTCATTTTCATTGAGGTTTTTTAAGATGAATCAAGGTTTTAACCCTGTTTTTGGTTAACTTGTCTTATAATTTATCAACATAATTTACCTGCACTAACACCTCTTGGAACTTCCGACCAAATTATCCTTAAGATGGTTACTGAACTTCTCACATCATGCCTAAAAATTAATGACTTGGGTGAACACCCCAGGGACTATTGATAAGTTTCCTTCAGTGCCATGAGCATCAGTCGAAGACCATCATCCCAGTCTCTCCCAGTTTCCATGCAACTGGTTCTCAGCATTTGTTTATGGTTTGATGCATCCTTTCCAAAACACCTTGGTTCTCAGGATGGCAAGTAGTGGATGTCTTATGGAGGATGTCAAACTCCCCACAAAACTGTTGAAATTTTCCTGAGCAAAGAAAAGTTCTTGCTGAAAGTTACTTCAGCAAAGAAAGTTCCTGCTGAAAGTTCCTTCAGCAAAGAAAGTTCCTGCTGAAAGTTCCTTCAGCAAAGAATGTTCCTGCTGAAAGAAAGAAAAGAAATTTCACTTCTGTTGAAAGTGAAATTGGCCCCCTTATCTGTCTGTATTACTTCTGGTAAACCAAAAATAGTGCAAAATTTCATTATGTGTCTTACTACCACTATCGTTGTGTAGCATTGTGATCGACACTGGAACTGTGCACTCCAACACTACCTCTGTCAGCCTGTGATACATATACACATCTCTAGGAAATCTGAATTCTCTCAAAACCTAACTACTCAGTAGGCTATCAGTGCATTCTACCATTTCTTACAACTCTATGAATACAACCCTGTGGCTTATCTGATAGTACAGCCGGAGAAATCTCTCAGTAAACAATGACCGGTCAGACAGCTGGTGCTCCGCGTCAAGTCAAAAATGGCGCCTGCCCCTCTTGCGTCATTGCAAATTAATACTGTATTCTTTAACATTTCCAATCCAACCCCTTAATTACTCCGTTAATCACATTCGCCATGCAAGTCTTTTGACTGAGTCCACATTGCCTTTACACAGTTTGGCTATTCCAATACACGTTATTCCTAAACATTCTCCAGCTGAAGGGTACTACTTTACTGGCGGAGAAATAAGTCACTTGCTGCCTCCCAGTTGCCAGCTGCATATATCTTTAAAAGAAAAAAATATCTAAATCAACTCCTTGAATAGAAACTGACCTCATAAGAGGTAAAGTTCATAACAGCCACGTGTTTCACGCCGTGCACTGGCCACATGTTTCAATGAGTGTTCTGCCGACATATGCCACATACTGTCCTTTGCACATGTGTCACAGAGTGACATAGCAACTTGTATCACGGTGTATCCTGGCCACATGTTTCACAGATTAACCTTGCTAAGTCTTGTACTGAATGTCCTGGCAACTTATTTCACAGATTGTCCTGGCCTCATGTTTCACTGAGTTTCCTTACCACATGTGTAACGAAGTATCCTGGCCACATGTGTAACGATGTGTCCTGACCACATGTGTAACGAAGTATCCTGGCCACATGTGTAACTACGTGTCCTGACCACATGTGTAACTGAGTGTTCTGGCTACATGTATTACTGAGTGTTCTGGCCACATGTTTCAGTATCGTTGCCATTTGTTTTATTGAATGTCCTTGTCACTTGTTTCACAGATTAGCCTGAACACTTGATTCACAGCGACCTGACCACCTGTTTCACTTAGTACCTTCCCACATGTGTAACGAAGTATCCTGGCCACATTTGTAACTAAATATACTGGCCACATGTAACATGTGGTATTACGGTTGGGTGTGTGGTCTCTGATCCTTCTTTATGGACAACCCAACCCACAACTCGGTAGAGTGCTTATATTTTACCAGGAGATCACCCTGGGCGCTTCTGGCTCTTGGAGAGGGGCTCAACGTCACACGTTTAGGGGATGCAGCTCCAATGCTTAGCCTCGTTGTCACTTGCACACACTCACTCGAGCCGCTGTGACTCCCCACGCTCTCCTTATGTGATATGATCTCCTCAATCCCCTTTGACTTATTAGTATTCCGTTCTACCCTGTCCACAGCTGTGGTTCTTGGTTCTTTCTCTCTCCCTCCTTCTTTCCTACTTCCTAGGAAGCCTCACTAGGACAAGGGCAAATACCAGCAAATTTGAATACATTTACTGGACAAAGCACATACACAATACATACACACATATAATAATAATAATAATAATAATGAATCCTACACTCTATACTATTTCAGTCAGGTTGCACTCCAACACCATCAGAACTCTATTATCTGCTTAACAAGTGGTATCCTATCCCCTGATTCACCACCTAATACTACCAACCTCCTCAAGTAGGTCAAGCCTTATAACACAATATTGCACTATCAGCAAGAGAATATATATCTATAAACACATACAAGGAAAACCAGCGTATGAATGTAATAACATAAATATTAGTATAAATGTTCCTTGATATACAACAATGATCAATCGATCACCCTATCAGTGCTAGAATACATATGTATGTCTCTCCAGGTAATCCAGCCTACGACTGTAACTCTATAAATCAGTATAAGTACTCCTTGGCACAAAAATGGCAAACTATCACTCACCTTTCTCTGCGTCATGCACGCTAATGACAACCAAACACTCTACCAACTCCCTACAAGTAATCAACCAGAACTTCCCTTCCACATTTGGAAGTTCAATACCCTGATATCATCAGGTTCTTCCGGGTTTAACTACCAGGATCCTCCGCAGCTCTTCCAGGCTGCTACACCATGAAGTTTTCCTTGAGCAACAATGGTGCTTCACCACTGACATTACAGAAGCACGTGACACTCCTCTTCACTGTCTTCTCCCAGCTTGAGGTTCCACTCTTCACTGTGGGGCTACTCTTCCTCAGAGTACACTACTTCTTCAACAGTCTTGGAGTTTCTTCCACTAACTCACTCTACTGGCTCGAAGTCCACTCAGCAACTTCTTCCAAAGCCAAACCTGCAACCCATTGACACTCCAATAAAAACGTTTCCCCTTAAACACATAAACGAAATAATCCACACAATATGTTTGCACCTAACATACCTTTGATCTCTTCATATTGTGAGAGTGGACTCCCCTGTTTGGGCTGGTCCATGCTCCGCCATGCCAAGCGGTCCTCACTCTGGGAGGGTCCTCCGCCGCCAGTCAGTTGGCTTCAGGCAGTCGACGGGAGAGGACGTGCTGCTCGTCCCTCCAGCTGTCTCTCTCATCTCCGTCCTCTTATTTAGGCTTCCTGCCTTACCGAAACATGTCTAACTTATCAATAAACATTCGCTACTGTCGCTGGGCACACGACCATCTACAAGTTATCACTATAAACTGGCTTAAAATCGTGCTTACCACAGATTGTCTAGTCGAGGGCGCTCTGCCTCTGACAGAGTCTGATCAGGGCGCTCCACGATAATGTCTCTGGGCGGCTTAACAAATTCTCCTTGCCGTCCAGGACTTGAGACCACAACGTTCCCAGCTCGATTTCATAGCAGGAACGTCTGCACACTTCCTTTCTCTTGAAGGAATATCACCTAGGGGTTCCTCTCTGACAGGAGCTCACACGGAGCGCAGCTTCCCCTTATGATGTCTGGTACTCAAGTGGGGTCAAAGCCCTCCAGAAGCGAGCCTTCCAACAAATTATCCACATCTCATAACCAGTCATTTCCTTATATCCAGATTCACTGCCCATATCTTAAATTGTTCAGCGAATTTACCCAATTATTTTACGTATAAATCTTCATGTCTGTATATCTCCAACCTCCTAGTCAGGTCAGGCTTGATAGAATAATTCTCAAAGGGGAGACTCGTTTTTCGGCTGCCTGGGATCATAACAGCGGCCACATGTTAGATAGGAGTGCCGTTGCAATGTGTTTTACTGAATGTCGTGGCCTCTTTTTTTTTTAGATTGTCCTTGGCACTTATTTCGTGGAGTATCCTTGCCACATGTGTAATGAAATGTGTTGGCCACATGTGTAACTGGGTATTTTGGCTACATGTGTAACTGGGTGCTTTGGCTACATGTGTAACGGAGATGATTGGCCACATGTTTCATGGAGCGTTCTGGTCACATGTGTGGCGGAGTGTCCTAGCCACTTGCTTCGCAAAATGATATTTAGCTTGGTATCCTTAATATCTGCCTCTCTGACTTTCCTTACAACTTGTGTCGCAAATTTGGCTTAATTCATATTAATTAAGTAATAGGGATGTCAAACGTCATTATTTTGCGAAAATTTGAGATTTGTAAGTCATATATGTTGTGAAAACATGAAATATTATCGAAATATTGGTAAATTCGGGATTAAAAATAAATATTAAATTGTTACTTCAAATCATTAAGCAAAATTTAGTGTTATTTAGATAGTTAAATTTCCATTGAAAATGTAGATTTTAATAGAAGTGATAAAAATCAATGTGTTTTCATTAGAATTAACTGTAATGGTCTTGATTTTTTGTTTATTTTACCGAAAAAAGATATACACGTAAAAGAGCTCTTATCCGGATGAAACGCTGATATATTCAATAAAAAAACGATTTCTCTCTTAATCAATATCCTAATCACTGTTTTATCGAGGCGCCAGTGGTTGATCAAAAAAAAGTATTTTAGATAAATTTGCCATTATATTAGTAATATTAATTCATTGTGTCGGGGGACAGGAAGCCTGAGTTTAATCAAACACGTTTGGCTTTAATCGAGGTCCTCCCCCCTCCTAACCAGGGCTTAATTACTGACCCCGCCCAGGACGCAACCCTACAAAAAGCTGATTAACTCCTGGGTACCTACTCACTATTAGGTTAACAGAGGCCTTTGGGTGAAAAGAAATGTGCTCAACTATGTATGTCCCGCCCGGGATTCGAACCCGGAATTCTCGATTGTGAGTCAAGAACGAACCCGACTGTACTACTGGGACCATTTATAAACGGGTTTGCATAATATTTCTTGGATATATAATTAATTAATAATAATAAACTGAAAATTCATAAACAAGCAGACTAGAGGCAAAATACTGCTTAGATCGTCGATATTTGGTTTATATCACATTAAGTAAATATGAATGTCAAACATTATATTATATCTAAATTCGATGATTTTTAGCACAAATAAAAAAACAAAAAAACTCGCTAAAAGAACACAAAATATTGCGTTACTATGAGATTTGTAGGTCACATCAGAAATCGTGAAATATTATCGATATATTAGTTTATTAGTTATTTTTTACTGGAAATCACAGAATATGAAAAATGTGAAAAAAATGAGAAAAAAGTCAATATATTGCACAATTCGATGATTAATACTTCAACTTATAAAGCAATATTTCGATTTCGTGTTATTGAAATCATTAAAGTGTATATGAAAATGTTGTTTTTAATAGAAATGATAAAAATCAATGTGGTTTCATTAGAATACATTGTAATGTTCTTGATTTTACGTTTATTTACCGAAAGATAATATACACTTTAAACAGCTGTAATTCGGCTGAAACGTCGATATAGGCCAAAATAACACGATTTCTCGCTTAATCAATATCCCACTCACTATTGCAACGATGTTCTAATGGTTGCTCGAAAATGAAACATTTGAACAAATGCACAAGGGTCGTGATGACGCCCTTTGTTGATTTGTTCATTTGATCCATCATGCTATTGTGATTGCTGTGTATAATAAAATATTTAAGATAAATTTGCAATTAAGTACGTGTTAGCTTCATATGTATCGTTTATGTAATCAGTTATTAATTAATATTTAACAGAAAATTCTCAAAAAATGTGGAAAAACTGAAAAATTGCCTAAATTGTCGAAATATAGTTTAAATCACATTAAGTAAATAAGGATATCAAACGTCATAATATTATTAAATTCGATGATTTTTAGTAAAAATCAAAATGCAAGAAAACTCGTTATATATATATATATATATATATATATATATATATATATATATATATATATATATATATATATATATATATATATATATATGTCGTACCTAGTAGCAAGAACGCACTTCTCAGCCTACTATGCAAGGCCTGATTTGCCTAATAAGCCAAGTTTTCCTGAATTATTATATTTTCTCTAATTTTTTTCTTATGATATGATAAAGTTACCCATTTCATTATGTATGAGGTAAATTTTTTTTATTGGAGTTAAAATTAACGTAGATATATGATCGAACCTAACCAACCCTACCTAACCTAACCTAACCTTTCTTTATAGGTTAGGTTAGGTTAAGTAGCCGAAAAAGTTAGGGTAGGTAGTCGAAAAACAATTAATACATGAAAACTTGGCTTATTAGGCAAATCAGGCCTTGCATAGTAGGCAGAGAAGTGCGTTCTGGCTACTAGGTACGTCATACATATATATATATATATATATATATATATATATATATATATATATATATATATATATATATATATATATTAGTATATTTTGGTAGCAGTCTTTCCTGTAGACATATATTATTAAATATGACCGAAAAAGTAAGATTAATAATTCTAACACGAATTTTCTCAATCTTTCGTACATTTCTTTTCACTGTTGGAGGTAAATCAAAAATCAATTCTCCAAAATTCATTTTTGTTTCTAGTCTGACGCGACACGAGCGCGTTTCGTAAAACTTATTACATTTTCAAAGACTTTACTTTACAAATACACAACTGAATAGAACCATTCTTCTATTCAGTTGTGTATTTGTAAACTAAAGTCTTTGAAAATGTAATAAGTTTTACGAAACGCGCTCGTGTCGCGTCAGACTAGAAACAAAAATGAATTTTGGAGAATTGATTTTTGATTTACCTCCAACAGTGAAAAGAAATGTACGAAAGATTGAGAAAATTTGTGTTAGAATTATTAATCTTACTTTTTCGGTCATATTTAATGATATATATATATATATATATATATATATATATATATATATATATATATATATATATATATATATATATATATATATATATATATATATATATGTCGTACCTAGTAGCCAGAACGCACTTCTCAGCCTACTATGCAAGGCCCAATTTGCCTAATAAGCCAAGTTTTCATGAATTAATGTTTTTTTCGACTACCTAACCTACCTAACCTAACCTAACCTAACTTTTTCGGCTACCTAACCTAACCTAACCTATAAAGATAGGTTAGGTTAGGTTAGGTAGGGTTGGTTAGGTTCGGTCATATATCTACGTTAATTTTAACTCCAATAAAATAAAATTGACCTCATACATAATGAAGTGGGTAGCTTTATCATTTCATAAGAAAAAAATTTGAGAAAATATATTAATTCAGGAAAACTTGGCTTATTAGGCAAATCGGGCCTTGCATAGTAGGCTGAGAAGTGCGTTCTGGCTACTAGGTACGACATATATATATATATATATATATATATATATATATATATATATATATTATTAAATATGACCGAAAAAGTAAGATTAATAATTCTAACACGAATTTTCTCAATCTTTCGTACATTACGCTTCACTGTTGGAGGTAAATCAAAAATCACTTCTCCAAAATTCATTTTTATTTCTAGTCTGACGCGACACGGGCGCGTTTCGTAAAACTTATTACATTTTCAAAGACTTCACAAATACACAACTGATTAGAACTTACGTATCTCTGCTATTATATCTACATTTGAGTGAGGTGGGAGGGATGATGTGGCATATAGTGATGTGGCATTAACACAAGACAGAACATGAGGGGATATTAATAGGGTATTAAAAGTATCAACACAAGACAGAACAGAAACAATGGGTATTGAATAGAAGTGTTTGTAGAAAGCCTATTGGTCCATATTTCTTGATGCTTCTATATTGGAGCGGAGTCTTGAGGTGGGTAGAATATAGTTGTGCAATAATTGGCTGTTGATTGCTGGTTTTGACTTCTTGATGTGTAGTGCCTCGCAAACGTCAAGCCGCCTGCTATCGCTGTATCTATCGATGATTTCTGTGTTGTTTACTAGGATTTCTCTGGCGATGGTTTGGTTATGGGAAGAGATTATATGTTCCTTAATGGAGCCCTGTTGCTTATGCATCGTTAAACGCCTAGAAAGAGATGTTGTTGTCTTGCCTATATACTCGGTTTTTTGGAGCTTACAGTCCCCAAGTGGGCATTTGAAGGCATTGACGACGTTAGTCTCTTTTAAAGCGTTCTGTTTTGTGTCTGGAGAGTTTCTCATGAGTAGGCTGGCCGTTTTTCTGGTTTTATAGTAAATCGTCAGTTGTATCCTCTGATTTTTGTCTGTAGGGATAACGTTTCTATTAACAATATCTTTCAGGACCCTTTCCTACGTTTTATGAGCTGTGGAAAAGAAGTTCCTGTAAAATAGTCTAATAGGGGGTATAGGTGTTGTGTTAGTTGTCTCTTCAGAGGTTGCATGGCTTTTCACTTTCCTTCTTATGATGTCTTCGATGAAACCATTGGAGAAGCCGTTATTGACTAGTGAGTAGGTACCCAGGAGTTAATCAGCTTTTTGTAGGGTTGCGTCCTGGGCGGGGTCAGTAATTAAGCCCTGGTTAGGAGGGGGGAGGACCTCGATTAAAGCCAAACGTGTTTGATTAAACTCAGGCTTCCTGTCCCCCGACACAATGAATTAATATTACTAATATAATGGCAAATTTATCTAAAATACTTTTTTTTGATCAACCACTGGCGCCTCGATAAAACAGTGATTAGGATATTGATTAAGAGAGAAATCGTTTTTTTATTGAATATATCAGCGTTTCATCCGGATAAGAGCTCTTTTACGTGTATATCTTTTTTCGGTAAAATAAACAAAAAATCAAGACCATTACAGTTAATTCTAATGAAAACACATTGATTTTTATCACTTCTATTAAAATCTACATTTTCAATGGAAATTTAACTATCTAAATAACACTAAATTTTGCTTAATGATTTGAAGTAACAATTTAATATTTATTTTTAATCCCGAATTTACCAATATTTCGATAATATTTCATGTTTTCACAACATATATGACTTACAAATCTCAAATTTTCGCAAAATAATGACGTTTGACATCCCTATTACTTAATTAATATGAATTAAGCCAAATTTGCGACACAAGTTGTAAGGAAAGTCAGAGAGGCAGATATTAAGGATACCAAGCTAAATATCATTTTGCGAAGCAAGTGGCTAGGACACTCCGCCACACATGTGACCAGAACGCTCCATGAAACATGTGGCCAATCATCTCCGTTACACATGTAGCCAAAGCACCCAGTTACACATGTAGCCAAAATACCCAGTTACACATGTGGCCAACACATTTCATTACACATGTGGCAAGGATACTCCACGAAATAAGTGCCAAGGACAATCTAAAAAAAAAAGAGGCCACGACATTCAGTAAAACACATTGCAACGGCACTCCTATCTAACATGTGGCCGCTGTTATGATCCCAGGCAGCCGAAAAACGAGTCTCCCCTTTGAGAATTATTCTATCAAGCCTGACCTGACTAGGAGGTTGGAGATATACAGACATGAAGATTTATACGTAAAATAATTGGGTAAATTCGCTGAACAATTTAAGATATGGGCAGTGAATCTGGATATAAGGAAATGACTGGTTATGAGATGTGGATAATTTGTTGGAAGGCTCGCTTCTGGAGGGCTTTGACCCCCACTTGAGTACCAGACATCATAAGGGGAAGCTGCGCTCCGTGTGAGCTCCTGTCAGAGAGGAACCCCTAGGTGATATTCCTTCAAGAGAAAGGAAGTGTGCAGACGTTCCTGCTATGAAATCGAGCTGGGAACGTTGTGGTCTCAAGTCCTGGACGGCAAGGAGAATTTGTTAAGCCGCCCAGAGACATTATCGTGGAGCGCCCTGATCAGACTCTGTCAGAGGCAGAGCGCCCTCGACTAGACAATCTGTGGTAAGCACGATTTTAAGCCAGTTTATAGTGATAACTTGTAGATGGTCGTGTGCCCAGCGACAGTAGCGAATGTTTATTGATAAGTTAGACATGTTTCGGTAAGGCAGGAAGCCTAAATAAGAGGACGGAGATGAGAGAGACAGCTGGAGGGACGAGCAGCACGTCCTCTCCCGTCGACTGCCTGAAGCCAACTGACTGGCGGCGGAGGACCCTCCCAGAGTGAGGACCGCTTGGCATGGCGGAGCATGGACCAGCCCAAACAGGGGAGTCCACTCTCACAATATGAAGAGATCAAAGGTATGTTAGGTGCAAACATATTGTGTGGATTATTTCGTTTATGTGTTTAAGGGGAAACGTTTTTATTGGAGTGTCAATGGGTTGCAGGTTTGGCTTTGGAAGAAGTTGCTGAGTGGACTTCGAGCCAGTAGAGTGAGTTAGTGGAAGAAACTCCAAGACTGTTGAAGAAGTAGTGTACTCTGAGGAAGAGTAGCCCCACAGTGAAGAGTGGAACCTCAAGCTGGGAGAAGACAGTGAAGAGGAGTGTCACGTGCTTCTGTAATGTCAGTGGTGAAGCACCATTGTTGCTCAAGGAAAACTTCATGGTGTAGCAGCCTGGAAGAGCTGCGGAGGATCCTGGTAGTTAAACCCGGAAGAACCTGATGATATCAGGGTATTGAACTTCCAAATGTGGAAGGGAAGTTCTGGTTGATTACTTGTAGGGAGTTGGTAGAGTGTTTGGTTGTCATTAGCGTGCATGGCGCAGAGAAAGGTGAGTGATAGTTTGCCATTTTTGTGCCAAGGAGTACTTATACTGATTTATAGAGTTACAGTCGTAGGCTGGATTACCTGGAGAGACATACATATGTATTCTAGCACTGATAGGGTGATCGATTGATCATTGTTGTATATCAAGGAACATTTATACTAATATTTATGTTATTACATTCATACGCTGGTTTTCCTTGTATGTGTTTATAGATATATATTCTCTTGCTGATAGTGCAATATTGTGTTATAAGGCTTGACCTACTTGAGGAGGTTGGTAGTATTAGGTGGTGAATCAGGGGATAGGATACCACTTGTTAAGCAGATAATAGAGTTCTGATGGTGTTGGAGTGCAACCTGACTGAAATAGTATAGAGTGTAGGATTCATTATTATTATTATTATTATTATATGTGTGTATGTATTGTGTATGTGCTTTGTCCAGTAAATGTATTCAAATTTGCTGGTATTTGCCCTTGTCCTAGTGAGGCTTCCTAGGAAGTAGGAAAGAAGGAGGGAGAGAGAAAGAACCAAGAACCACAGCTGTGGACAGGGTAGAACGGAATACTAATAAGTCAAAGGGGATTGAGGAGATCATATCACATAAGGAGAGCGTGGGGAGTCACAGCGGCTCGAGTGAGTGTGTGCAAGTGACAACGAGGCTAAGCATTGGAGCTGCATCCCCTAAACGTGTGACGTTGAGCCCCTCTCCAAGAGCCAGAAGCGCCCAGGGTGATCTCCTGGTAAAATATAAGCACTCTACCGAGTTGTGGGTTGGGTTGTCCATAAAGAAGGATCAGAGACCACACACCCAACCGTAATACCACATGTTACATGTGGCCAGTATATTTAGTTACAAATGTGGCCAGGATACTTCGTTACACATGTGGGAAGGTACTAAGTGAAACAGGTGGTCAGGTCGCTGTGAATCAAGTGTTCAGGCTAATCTGTGAAACAAGTGAAAAGGACATTCAATAAAACAAATGGCAACGATACTGAAACATGTGGCCAGAACACTCAGTAATACATGTAGCCAGAACACTCAGTTACACATGTGGTCAGGACACGTAGTTACACATGTGGCCAGGATACTTCGTTACACATGTGGTCAGGACACATCGTTACACATGTGGCCAGGATACTTCGTTACACATGTGGTAAGGAAACTCAGTGAAACATGAGGCCAGGACAATCTGTGAAATAAGTTGCCAGGACATTCAGTACAAGACTTAGCAAGGTTAATCTGTGAAACATGTGGCCAGGATACACCGTGATACAAGTTGCTATGTCACTCTGTGACACATGTGCAAAGGACAGTATGTGGCATATGTCGGCAGAACACTCATTGAAACATGTGGCCAGTGCACGGCGTGAAACACGTGGCTGTTATGAACTTTACCTCTTATGAGGTCAGTTTCTATTCAAGGAGTTGATTTAGATATTTTTTTCTTTTAAAGATATATGCAGCTGGCAACTGGGAGGCAGCAAGTGACTTATTTCTCCGCCAGTAAAGTAGTACCCTTCAGCTGGAGAATGTTTAGGAATAACGTGTATTGGAATAGCCAAACTGTGTAAAGGCAATGTGGACTCAGTCAAAAGACTTGCATGGCGAATGTGATTAACGGAGTAATTAAGGGGTTGGATTGGAAATGTTAAAGAATACAGTATTAATTTGCAATGACGCAAGAGGGGCAGGCGCCATTTTTGACTTGACGCGGAGCACCAGCTGTCTGACCGGTCATTGTTTACTGAGAGATTTCTCCGGCTGTACTATCAGATAAGCCACAGGGTTGTATTCATAGAGTTGTAAGAAATGGTAGAATGCACTGATAGCCTACTGAGTAGTTAGGTTTTGAGAGAATTCAGATTTCCTAGAGATGTGTATATGTATCACAGGCTGACAGAGGTAGTGTTGGAGTGCACAGTTCCAGTGTCGATCACAATGCTACACAACGATAGTGGTAGTAAGACACATAATGAAATTTTGCACTATTTTTGGTTTACCAGAAGTAATACAGACAGATAAGGGGGCCAATTTCACTTTCAACAGAAGTGAAATTTCTTTTCTTTCTTTCAGCAGGAACATTCTTTGCTGAAGGAACTTTCAGCAGGAACTTTCTTTGCTGAAGGAACTTTCAGCAGGAACTTTCTTTGCTGAAGTAACTTTCAGCAAGAACTTTTCTTTGCTCAGGAAAATTTCAACAGTTTTGTGGGGAGTTTGACATCCTCCATAAGACATCCACTACTTGCCATCCTGAGAACCAAGGTGTTTTGGAAAGGATGCATCAAACCATAAACAAATGCTGAGAACCAGTTGCATGGAAACTGGGAGAGACTGGGATGATGGTCTTCGACTGATGCTCATGGCACTGAAGGAAACTTATCAATAGTCCCTGGGGTGTTCACCCAAGTCATTAATTTTTAGGCATGATGTGAGAAGTTCAGTAACCATCTTAAGGATAATTTGGTCGGAAGTTCCAAGAGGTGTTAGTGCAGGTAAATTATGTTGATAAATTATAAGACAAGTTAACCAAAAACAGGGTTAAAACCTTGATTCATCTTAAAAAACCTCAATGAAAATGAAAGTGCAATATGATAAAAAGGCAAAACAACGAAATTTTGCGGCAGGTCATAAAGTGGTGGTACTAATGGCACGACAGGGACCAACATTGTTGCATAGGTGCCATGGTTCCAATACAGTGATAAAGAAACTCAGTTCCACCAATTATGTAATCCAGACACCTGATCGCAAGGTAAAAGAACAAGCAGTACATATAAATAGAATGAAACTAACACATAAGGGAACTACCAATACCAACCAGGTGCTTAGTATAAACCATGTGGACGAGAATAGATGGGAATGGGATTTTGATAATGTTCCTAATGCTCATATATCGTATTTCACCAATAGGCAGTGTTTGTCTAACATCTAGAAATTAGTGGAAATTTGTCATCAGAGCAGAACAGGACTTGGAGCAGTTGCTGACTTCTCATGCAGACAGGGAGCCGGTCAGCCGAGCGGACAGCACGCTGGACTTGTGATTCTGTGGTCCCGGGTTCGATCCCGGGCGCCAGCGAGAAACAATAGGCAGAGTTTCTTTCACCCTATGCCCCTGTTACCTAGCAGTAAAATAGGTACCTGGGTGTTAATCAGCTGTCACGCGCTGCTTCCTGGGGGTGGAGGCCTGGTCGAGGATCGGGCCGCGGGGACACTAAAGCCCCGAAATCATCTTAAGATAACTTCTTTTACGATATTCCCACCCAGACTACAGTTATTCCCCATGACATTGAGGTGAGAGACAACCAACCACTCATGTCACACCCATATAGAGTCAACCCTGCAAAGTTGGATCTCATCTGGAAAGAAGTTGACTACATGCTTCAACATGGATTGGTGAGACCTAGCAGCAGCAGTTGGAGTACTCCTTGTATTTTAGTTCCAAGGAAAGATGAAACTCACAGATTGTTTGTTGATTACAGATAACTTAATGTAATGACTAGATGATAATTTTCCAATACCTAGATTAAATGATTTCATAGAGAGTATTAGTAAAGCTAAGTTTGTTACCAAACTAGATTTGTCAAAAGGGTACGGGCCAATTCCTTTAACACCAAGAGCACGAGAGCTGAGTGCATTTGTAACTGAAGATGGGTTGTATGAATTCACTCTAATTCCTTTTGGGCTGAATAATGCCCAATACAGCGTAATTTTCGAAAACTAATTGATTGTTAACTGTCTGAGTGACAGTGTGGTAACATAAGGTTGTTAGTGGATTATCTATGACTGGTTAACTGTCTGAGTGACAGTTTGAATTAATGTAATTAATTATCTATGAGTGTTGACTGTCGGTGTGACATTGTGTGATAACGAAAAGTAGTCGATTCATTGATTGAGTGTTGAAGGAAAGGAAACTATCAGGGGAAAGCGCCAAGCCATTACGACTATATAGCACTGGGAAGGGGTCAGGATAAGGATTTGGGATGGGACGGGGGGAAGGAATGGTACCCAACCAATTGGACGGTCGGGGATTGAACGCCGACCTGCATGAAGCGAGACCGTCGCTCTACCGTCCAGCCCAAGTGGTTGGTCGAGTGTTGAAGGAGTGACAGAAGGATTAACGTAAATTAATTGAGTACTTAATTCATTCATTCATTGTGATTTAATGTCTTGGTGAAAGTGTTAGAGTCAAGTAATTATCTGTTGTTGATGTTGTTGTGACTTTCTTTGCAACAGTGTTCTTGTCTATTCGTTTACGTGTGTGTAAATTTGTTGTGTTAGTGAAGTGTTTTAATACTGCCAATCGGCGAGTGCAGTAACTGCCAAGAGTGTTCACGAAGTGTTCAGGTTAGTTCACTTTTGTTCATGGCCTGTCCAGTGGGTCGAGACCATTGTCTCTTACCCCTGAGAGTCGAGAGAACGGATTTCTGCTTCGCGGTGACATTTTGATAGTTATTGAAGTGACACTCTTGAGTTCCATAACAAATATACTCACCTAGTTGTGCTTGCAGGGGTTGAGCTTTGGCTCTTTGGTCCAGTCTCACAACTGTCAATCAACTGGTGGTGTTATGGTCACCATATATAATATTATGTGGTAGTAAACCTCAGCATCACTGGGAAGCATAGCCAGGGCCAATAATCAATAAAAGTTTAGGAGATTTTAAAAGGCTAGCAAAAACTATGATAGTTTACTAGGCATAAAATATAAGTCACCAGAACACCATAAGAAAACTACAATCTTTGTAACTCACATTCTATTACTTAATCCAGCATCTTAAAGCTTTATATGATCATCAACAGGCCTCAAAACTGCATACACTCAGCACCAGCTGACACCAGGCTCTATCCTGGCACAATGGGACACTAGCGCCTATTATGCTGCTAAATACCAATACAGGATGGTGGTGTCACAATCGTTAACAAATGAGGTTGAGGAATCAATATCATATACAGTACAAGGGCATCACTTGAGATCCTCAGGTACCCACCTCAATAAAACATATGAAAGCTCCTACCACCTGGTGTAAATGATGCACAATGGTAGAAATGATTCATGGTATACACTACTGCATCATATTAAATATCCTAGCAGTCAATTAACACAAATAAGACCACTAAAACCCAGACCAGAGCGGCACACATGCGCCCAGCTCGGAAGATCAAAGAGTAGTGACCGGCAAGGAGTCAAGCAGGCCGAGAGCGACAATGTTTCAAAAACCACAAGTCAGCTGACTCTCATCTTTCAAATATCTCAAGCTCATATACAGACTTTTTCAGTAAATAACCTCTAATTCATACAACAACTAAACCAAGGTTATAATACACAACCTTACATAAGAATACATATCAATAATTCAATGCATTAATAATTATAGATCATATCTTGATATACAAATAAGTCAACAGGGAATTCATATTAGCAAGACCTGATAACACTGGCTGGGATGGTACGCAAGGGGGGGAGGGGAGAGAGGGGAGGGGGGTTAAAGGTGGATTTCAAGACGTTACCAGTTAGCCGTTATACATAAGTATACATGAACACAATGTAAAGCATCATGTACCAAAATAAGTAACAAAACCTTGTCTCTGGGGTATACATCTCACAGTACCAAAATATAAATTACTGTCATGACAAGAGGACAATGCAATGAACAATAATGAAATGAATATTACACAGTATACATGTGAGTATACTCACGCAGCGATCACCACACACACACAGCAGAAGGCCTGCAGCAGCTACTAAACCGCTTTGTCGCAGCCTGTTCCGCATTCGGCATGACAATCAGCCTGAAGAAGACACAGGTGATGGGACAAGATGCCAATGAGCTACCCTGTATAAATATAGCAGACTATGTGCTGGAGGCAGTTCACGAGTTTGTGTGCCTGGGCTCCACAATCTCAGACACCCTTTCCCTGGACACTGAGCTCAACAGGCATATCGGGAAGGCCGTAACAACATTGGCCAGGCTCACAAAGCGCGTATGGGAAAATGCCAATCTGACAGTGCACACCAAGACACAAGTCTACATGGCATGTGTGGTGAGTACACTTCTCTACGGCTCTGAATCCTGGACCCTGCGCTCTCGCTAGGAGAGACGGCTCAATACCTTTCACATGCGGAACCTGAGACGCATCCTTGACATCACATGGAAAGACCACGTCACCAACAACACAGTTCTCGAGAGAACTGGAGTTCCTTCAATGTTCACTCTCCTGAAACAGAGACGCATGCAATGGCTGGGACATGTCACACGCATGGTTGATGGCGACATACCGAAGGACCTCTTGTATGGAGAACTGGCATCAGGAAGGTGACCTACCGGAAGACCTCAGCTGCATTTCAAGGATGCCTGCAAACGCGACCTCAAGCAGATGAACATCGATATCAACACTTGGGAGTCAGCAGCTGCGGACAGATCTGCCTGGAGATGCAAAGTGCAGAAGGGGCTCCAACAATTCGAGGATGAACTGAAGAGGTAGGCGGAGGATAATAGACTTCAGAGGAGGTCTCGACCACTGTCAGACGCACCCGCTTCGGCGTTTATCTGCGCTCCCTGCAGTCGGGACTGTCATTCTCGGGTTGGCCTTCACAGCCACAGCAGGCGCTGCATCCAACTAGACTACAACAACTAGACACCCAGGGCACACCTCCATAACTCACGGGATTGACGGATGCCTACTAGACATGTGAATAATACATCAGAGACCTAAATGTATACATTCTACATCATAATACCCATATCATGTCCTATACAGCAATATGTAGCATGCCATAATATAAGCACATAATCGTTTTTACCAAGTTAGTTTTGTAGTTACATGACATTAGGCTGCTGCTGTTCACTACACTTCCAATATATATCCACAAATACATGGCATTCAACTTTGGTATTGAAATATAATATGCATAAGTATATATGACATACATTGCCAATACACAATTATTACTAGTATATTGTTGAAAAGAGATTAAATAAATAATATTATATTCGTGATACTAGGCTAATCAGCCAGGATATCACTATACAGTTGGAACACATCATACACCAGCCACAATATGATTATACTGGCGTGTGTGTGGTCATAACAGGTGTATAAATTCCTGAGCCTACTGAGCTCTATCATACCTACATTTGAAACTGTGTATGGAGTCTGCCCCCACCACATCACTGCCTAATGCATTCCATCCGTTAACTACTCTGACACTGAAAAAGTTCTTTCTAACTTTCCTGTGGCTCATTTGGGTACTAAGTTTCCATTTGTGTCTTCTTGTTCGTGCTAAGCAATTTATCTTTATTTACCCTGTTGATTCCTCTTAGAATTTTGTAAGTAATGATTATGTCTCCCCGAACACTCCTGTCTTCAAGTAACGCGAGGGACATTTTACGCAGCCTTTCCCCCATAATTCATGCCTCTTAATGAACAAATGTGTAGTGTAGTGTCATGCCTCTTAGTTTTGGGACTAGCCTTGTGGCATACCTCTGAATTTTTTCCAGCTCAGTTCTGAGCTTGTCAAGGTACGCGCTCAAAGCTGGAGCTGCATACCCCAGGATTGGTTTTGCATATGTGGTAAACAAAGTTCTGAATGATTCCTTACAAAGGTTCCTGAAGGTAGTTTTGATGTTATCCAGCCTCGCATACGCTGCAGATGTTATTCTTTTTAAGTGGGGATTCATAGGACAGGATGGGCGTGATATCAGCAAACTGGAACTAGTAGGTCCATTGTTCATCACAATGAAATGTGTGAAGTAAAACATGTGTATGGGGCAAGTAACAAAGTCAGTAGACTAACAGATGTTGTCACAGCTCGTATAAGACTTGGCTACAAGTATCTCTGGCAGTTCGGCTTGTATAGGGATCTAGATGAAGTAAAGTGTAAAGTGTGTGGACATAGGCAGGGACACACACTCGAACACTATATCTTGGATTGTTGTAAAATTGAGCCTTTTAGAGGTGAGTCTGAGCTCGCTCTGTATGATATGGCAACCTATCTTATTACCATGGATAAATTACCTGAAATCCTTGCACTGTACCCACATTTTGCTTCCAGTAGATGAACGACATATGAGATTCAGAAACAAGTAGTATATTGTGAGGACTAATAATAAACAGAAGCTCCCCTATGACTCTGTAATATCCCCATTGGCCAAACTATTATGTATTAACGATAAGACCTACCATTAATGTATGATGACTTACTGTAAATATGTAGCTCTTGTAATAGCACTTTCTCTGTAACTAGCTGACATTGTATCTATAAGGTGTGAAGGATTGAAGAAATTGTTTATGTAATAATCTAAGATGAGGTCTGATAAAGACCTTTTGTGCCCTCTGTAATGCTTTTGCGCTACCGCTCACAGGATGAGTATGGGGTGCACAATAAACTAGCCGCCTTCGGCGGCAACAATCAAAAATCAATCAAATCAACCCCTAGATCTTTCTCTCTGTCCGTTTCATTAAAGACTTCATCTCCCATTCGGTATCCTGTGTCTTGCCTCCAGTTTCCACCGCCCAGTTTCATTACCTTACATTTACTCGGGGTGAACTTTAGTAGCCATTTATTGAATAATTCATTCAGTTGGTCAAGGTCATTTTGTACCCTCATAC
Organism: Procambarus clarkii; assembly: GCF_040958095.1. Taxonomy (NCBI): domain Eukaryota; kingdom Metazoa; phylum Arthropoda; class Malacostraca; order Decapoda; family Cambaridae; genus Procambarus; species Procambarus clarkii. Next base: position 46,409,353 of record NC_091165.1, on the reverse strand, counting down.
TATCTTCCTCTGTCTTATTCCTCCTCCTAATTTTTGCATCTCCAGCAAACAATGAAAGGAATGAGTCTATACCCTCTGGGAGTCTATACCCTCCATATGCGAACTTCATAATTTATTTTTGCCCTCCTTATCTCTTTTTTAACACTTGTAAGCAATTGGGCGATTTCTTGTTCTGGACTGACTTCCCAGTTCTTAATCCTTTTCCTTAATCCTTAATCCATTCTTAATTCAGTTTGGAGCGGGAGTTCGTCCAGCTGGTTAGAAAGTTTTGGGCATGGGGGGGGGCGGTCTTGGAGTGAGGCGTGAACTGAGAGATGGGTGATGTAAAAAGGGTATGCGATGTGGATTCAAATATAACTTCTTTAATTAAAAATATTCTGAGAAAAGTACAGGAACGTCGAACATAATACAAATTTAATGGATCGAATAGCAATGACCCGAAATGGATAACATAAAAACAAAACTCACTGTGACTTCAAGACGATCTAAATAGGGTTTTGAAATGGTCAAAAGATTCGCAGATGCAGTTCAGTGCTGACAAATGTAAGGTTTTGAGACCCAGTAATGATGATAGTGTTAGTAGATACGAGCTAGATGGTGTTGAGATTGCAAAGTCGGATTGCGAAAGGGATCTGGGAGTTATGATTAGTAAGAATTAAAAACCAAAAAATCAATGCACAAATGTTCGGAATAAGGTAAATAGAACAGTGGGATTTATTAATCAAAGCATTAGGAACACGACACCTGGTGTCGTGTTCCTAATGCTTTGATCTTCTTCAGCTATATCTTACTCTGGTTAGGGCCCATTTAGATTATGCAGTTTAGTTTGGGATACCATACTATAGAATGGATATAAATTCTCTTGAACGCGTCCAGTGTAGGATGACAAAGTTAATCCCAAAAATTAGAAACATGTCATATGAAGAAAGATTAAGAAAACTTAATGATGGAGACATACACGTGGATGACTCGACTTAACAAAGGGGATATTAATGGTGTATTGGGGGGGTCAATTCAGGACGGAGCACGAAACGATGGGTATAGGTTGGATACATGTGGATTTAGGAGAGACTTAGGTAGGTGCTGGTTCGTTGGCAGTGTTGTTGATTTGTGGAACGAGTTGCCTCGTGGCGTGGTGGAGGTTGGGTCACTTGATTGCTTCGGTGGCAGGACTGTTGATTTGTGGAACCAGTTGCCGCGTGGCGGTTGGGTCACTTGATTGTTTCGGGCGTGGGTTGGGCATGTATATGAGTGGGATTGGGCGGTTATATGTAGGAGCTGCCTTGAATGGACCAGTAGGCCATATGCAGTTACCTTTATTCTTATGTTCTTAGAACATTTACATATATTGCGCCCAGAAGATTTACGGGGCGCAATATCCTTAACCTGGTAAAAATCCTTAACTGTAGCCTATGTGTAACTCAACAGGAAAACGGGTTCGATTCTTTCCAGGGGTCGTATTCCAGGGAACTTAGGATTAAGGACTTGCCCGAAACGCTATGCGTATTAGTGGTTGTACTAAAATGTAATAACTCTTGTATATATAAATAAAAAAATAATATATCAGAAACAGTATAGGTCCCAGGACTGACCCCTGTGGGACTCCACTGGTGACACCTCGACAATCTGAGACCTCGTCCCTGACAGTGACTCGCTGTCTTATGATGCTTAGGTATTCCCTCATCCAATGGAGTACCTTCCTTTTTATTCCTGCCTGCATCGCCAACTTGTGCACTAGTCACTTGTGTGGTACTGTGTCAAAAGCTTTCTGGCAATCCAAAAATACGCCATCGGCCCACCCTTCTTTTTCTTGCCTGATTTTTATTGCCTGGTCGTAGAATTCAATTAATCCTGAGCCATAACTTGCAATCTCTGAACCCATGCTGATGTTCTGATACAAAGTACGTTCGCTTCAGATGGTTCCACTAGCTTTTTTGCATAAGCTTCTCTATCACCTTGCATTGTATGCAAGTAAAGGACACTGGCCTGTAGTTCAGTGCCTCCTGCCTATCCCCCCCCCGTTATTGCATCTCGGGACTACATTAGCTATTCGTCCAAATTTTTGGCAGTTCATTTGTTACCAGTGATTTGTTAAACACTTTGGAGAGTGGTAGGCACAATGCTTCTGCTTTTTCCTTTAGTATCCATGGAGAGATTCTATCTAGGCTTATAGCCTTTGTCACATCCATATATATCAGAGGCTTCCTTACTTCCCAACTGGTAATCCTAAACTCCTCTAGCAGTGCCTGGTTATCTATTCCCTCTCCTATCTCCAGAACCTTTTCTTGCTCTAATGTGAAGACCTCCTGGATCTTTTTATTGAGTTCCTCGCACACTTCTTTATCGTTTGTAGTGAATCTGTTTGCCCCCATCCTCAGTTTTATCACCTGTTCCTTCACTGTTGGTTTTCTTTTCCTTGCTTGGTATGTCATTTTCGTATTGCTCTTCTGCCTCTCTTCTCACCCTGACGTATTCATTCCTGGCACTCTGGTATCTTTCTCAGATGTGGGACTCTGTGTACTAGTAGGTTGTTTAATAAATTCATTTATTTTGTTACACGGGCCTTTGATATTATTGCTCATTTTGCAGTACTGCCCCACTTGCTACTTTACAATGTCATTAATTTGAGTTGGCTTGGAATTCAGCCCCTAACCCCAAAACACTGAATTAAAATTCGGTGTGAGAACCCATCCGCTACCTACAAGATTTGCTTGCAAGCAAGTTGCAAAGGGAACGACCTAAGTGAGGAAGGAATGGTATTGCTTGTGGAACTAAAGACCGACCTGGCCTTCATCTCCACCTGAAGAACTTAAAGTTTTGATGTCTTGCTCACTCGTCCGGAGTGTGTTCATTTGTTGTCATAGGGAAACGTTCAAATCCACATCCCCTTAACCAGAAATAGTCTCACAGGCGCTGGCGCCCAACACAGTGCTAGGCTTGTATGGGAAAATTGGTCATTTCACCTCCGACTCCCAAGATGGAAAAAATGAAAAGGATAAAGATAATAAATAAGGGAAAAAAGGAAAATAAATATTCTTACATGTGGTAAGGATGACACAAGTGGGCCAGACATTCTGCGAAAATTTGCGGCCAGGACACTCCACAATACATGTTGCTAGGTCACTCCGTGACACTTGTGGAACGTACAGTAAGTGGCATCTGTCGACAGGACACTCCATGAAACATGTGGTTAATGCACGCAGTAAAACAAGTGGTCACAACACTTCGTGACACATGAGGCCAGGACACTCCATGAAACAATTGACATATGTCGGCAGAACACTGTATAAAATATGTGGCTAAGACACCTCGCGATACATGTGGAGAGGATATTCTATGAAACAAATCGGCAGGAAATTCTGAGAAACAATGGCCCGAATATTGTGTGAAACAAGTTGCCAGCACACTTAATGAAACAAGTGGTCATGACACCTGGTGAAACAAATAGTGAGGAGACTGGGAAACATGTGACCAGACTTCTCCAAGAAACATGTGGCCAGGAAACTCAATATATTATGTAGCCACGACACTCCGTTACACGTGTGGCCCCGATCGCACATGAAACATGGTACCAACAAACTCCGTTACACATGTAGCTGGAACACTCAGTTACACATGTAGCCAGGACACTTCGTTACACATGTGGCGCGGATACTCAATGAAACAAATTGCCAGAACAGTGTAAAAGAAGTGGCCAGTACATTCAGTAAAAAACATGGAACGGACACTCTTTGAAACAAGTGGCCAGGATACTTCGCTACACATGTGGTAAAGCCACTCAGTGAAGCACGGGGCCAGGACGCTGTAAAACAAGTGGTCAGGACAATCTGTGAGACAAGTGGCCAGGACTTTCACTAAAACACATGGCAAGGACACTCTTTGAAACATTTGGCCAGGACACTTGACCACTCATGTGGCTAGGACACTCTGTGACATGTGTTCATGACACTTCGCGAATCATGAGACCAGGACACTCCGTGACACATGTGTTCAGGAATCTCAGTCAAACATGTAGCCGGAACATTCCGTGACACATTTGGCCAGCACACTCCTCGATTCATGTGACCAGAACACTCCATGACACACGTGTTTGCGACACCCGTCAAACATATGGCCAAACGCTCTGTGATATCTTTGGTAAGGACAGATTGTGCAACATGTGCTCTGCACACTCTGTGAAAACAAGTGGCCAGGATTCTCCGTGAAACATGTAGCCAGAACTCCCTGCAAAACAGGTAGCCAGGACACTCTTTGAAACAAGTGGTCATAGCACTCTGTGAAACGCATGGCAGGACACTCCGTGATACATGTTACCAAGACACTCCGCGACACATGTGGAAAGGATATTCAATGAAAAACTTTGACAGGAATCTATGTGAAACAAATTGTCAGGACACTCATTTACACATGCGAGCGGAACACTCAGTTATACATGTGACCAGACCACGTCCCTACACATATGTCAAAGATACTCAGTGAAACAAGTGGCCGGACAGTGTAAAACAAGTGGTCAGGAAACACTGTGAACAAGTGGGCAGGACATTCAGTAAAACACACATGACAAGGACACTCTTTGAAATATTGTGTCCAGGACACACAGTAACACATTTCTCAACAATACTCCGTGAAACATGTGCTCAGTACACGCCGTGACATATGTGTTCAGGAAACTCCGTCAAACATGTTGCCAGGACACGCAGTGACACATGTGGCCAACACACTCCGCAAATCATGAGGCCAGGACACCCGGTAACACATGTGTTTAGGACACTGTCAAACATGTGGCTAAGACTCTGTGAAAAAAGGGGCCAGAACACTCAGTGAAACAAGTGTCCAGGGCGCTTTGTGAAACGTGTTGCTACGACTCTCTGTGAAACAAGTAGCCAGGACATTCAGTGAAACACATGACAAGGATACGCTTTGAAACCTGTGGCAGGACACTCCATGAAATATCTGGCCAAGACACTCCGCGACACATGTGGTTAGGATTTTTTATGACACAAGTGGGCAGGTTATTCTGCCAAAAATGCGGCCAGGACACTTTGTGTAACATGTGGCCAGATCACTCCTTGACACATATTGCTAGGTCACTCTGTGGCATATGTGGACAGGACAGTAAGTGGCATATGTCAGGACACTCCATGAAACAAGTGACCAGTATCATAAGTGGTATACATATGTCGGCAGGATGAAACATGTGGTTAAGACATTCCGCGACACTTGTGGTAAGGATATTCTATGAGTGAGCAGGACATTCTGCAAAACGAGTAACCATGACACTCTGCGAAACAAGTGGCGAGAACATCCTGTGAAACATGTGGTCAGGAAACTCCATAAAATATGTGGCTAGGACACTCCGTTAAACATATAACAAGAACGCTCCATGAAAATGTGGCCAACAAACTCCATTACACATGTAGCCAGAACACTCACTTACACATATGGCCAGACACTTCGACATATGACAAGGATCCTTAACCAAGACAGTGTAAAAAAAGGGGTCAGAACATTCAGTAAAAGACATGGCAAGGATACTCTTTGAAAAATGTGTCCAGGACACTCAGTAACACATGTGGCCAGAACACTTAGTACACATGTAGTCAGAACACTTCATTACACATATGGCAAGGATTCTCAATGAAACAAGTGTCCAGGACACTGTATAACAAGTGGCCAGGAAATTCAATATAACACATGTCAAAGACACTCTTTGAAATTGTGTCCAAGACACTTCGACACATGTCGTGAGCGTATTTAATGACACAAGTGGGATGGACATTCTGCGAAGCAAGTGGCCAGGACACTATTTGAAACAAATGACCAGGACACTGGAAAACATGTTGCCTGAACACTTCAAGAAACATGTGGCCTGGAAACTTAATACAATATGTGGTCAGGACACTCCGTAACACATGTGGCCAGAACACTCAGCTACACATTTGGCCAATTCACTTCGTTACACATGTGGCAAGGAGACTCCATGAAACAAGTGGCCAGGACAGTAAAACAAGTGGTCAAGACACTCAGTGAAACAAGTGGAAAGGACATTCAGTAAAACACAGGGCAAGGACACAATTTCAAATATGTTGCCAGGATACTTCGTTACACATGTGGCCACAATTCTCTGTGGAACATGTACTCAGGACACTCCGTAACACATGTGGCCAGCACACTCCACGACTCATGTACACTCCGTGACACATGTGTTGTGTTCAGAACACGCCTTAAAACATGTGGTCAGGAGAGTCTGTGTAACATGTGCCTTGGACACTCCATGAAATAAGTGACCAGGACACTGTATGAAACGTATGGCCAGGACAATAGATGAAACAATTTATCAAGACATTCTTCGAAACATGTGGCAAGGACGCTCTGTGAAACAAATGGCCAGGTCTCTGTGAAACAAATGGCCAGGTCTCTGTGAAACAAATGGCCAGGTCTCTGTGAAACAAATGGCCAGGTCTCTGTGAAACAAGTATCCAGAACATTCTGCGAAAAATGTGGCCAGGACACTTTGTGTAACCTGTGGCAAGGACACTTAGTGATACATGTTGCAAGGATATTTAGTGAACCAAATGGGTAGGACATTTTGCGAAACAAGTGGTTTGGACATAATGTTAAACAAGTGGCCAGGGCACTCTATCAAACAACGGGTTGTTACTCGGGAATACACCCGGAGTGGCCAATCAGATTGACCCGCCCTCAAAGCCTGTCCCAGGGAAAACGGGGAGTATCACCTCCTCAGGAATGTGGAAGTCTAAGGCTCAGCCTGGGAACGTCCACAAACCCCCTAACTCCCCCTGCCTCCACTCAGAAATAGGAACAGAGGCATAAGGTAGAAGGAAACCACCGAGCATTTGACAACGAGCGAGTGACAACGCCGCGGTCACCCAAAATGGCGGCCGAGCGCTTGTGACAGCTGTCAAGATGGGAGCCTTGAGCACGGATCCGCCACACACACTCATGACATTGGAGTCTCACTCTGTGAAGTGATTGACGATTCCAGGATTACAGAATGAGCAGGGAAGGAACTCTATGCTCAGTCAGGTGCGATATCAAGCAGATGAAGAGACTCTCGCCCGGTTATCTAAGTCGGTAGAGCCACCAGCACTGAGTTTGCAACCCGTTCTCGCAAATTCGTAAAGTCAATATTGATTTATTAACTACGTGCATAGGTGATATACTAAACATAATAGATACCCTTAAAAAGATTCATAGAAAACACCCACCTTACCTAACCTTGTTAGTATCTTAAGATAAGCATCTTATTGCTTCGCAATTACAATTATTACTTAACCTATACCTATTATAGGTTAGGTAATAATTGTAATTACGAAGCAATAAAATGCTTATCTTAACATACTAAGTAGGTTAGGTAAGGTCGGTGTTTTCTATGAATCTTTTTAAGGGTATCTATTATGTTAAGTATGTCACCTATGCACATATTTAATAAGTCAATATTGACTTATTAAATTTGCGAGAACGGGTTGGAGTTTGACAAGGGGTCAAGAAGTGACGACCGGTCAATATGATGGCAGCAGAAAAGAAACGCCGTCAGCAGGTTCTTCACCTAGCAGAGGGAGGGCATGAGGAAATGCTCTGTCAAAATGTTGAAACAAGAGAATATGAAGAACTGTCAACAAATGTTTATCCAACCGACAAAGAACAAGTAATTATTCCCCGGTAACCACCTTCCCAGAGGTCGCTATTGTGTCTTGCAATACAGAAGGCCTAGTGAGGAGAACGGTTACGAGGTGTCGAATCGACTGGGGCCCCAGAACTAGCGTCAACCGTCACACTCGACCAGGGGTCGAGCGACACCCCAGTGATGGGTCCAGCCGAGTTGTCAAATGGCAGGGAGGGAATCCCGCTTTCTGCATGAGACGCGTAGAACTGACAGCTGCTTCCCTCATAATGCACGTACATCTTGCAACCTCTCATAGAAAATGAAGTGCACGTGTAAGCTAGCATGTTGTGAGTAAAATTTCGTTCAGTAAATTAAGCTTTTTAGAGGGCGTTTGTGTGAGGGAATAGAAATTCCCTGCTAGCTTACACATGGTTGATTGGAGAAGATACCGCCATTTTGCATTCAGCGGGTGCACAAGTGTGCACGCATTCTAATTTTCTTAATATGGGAGCTAGACGTTTATTATTTGGTGTCTTTGGAAAACAGACGCCCTCGGCTATTCAGCTGCGATAGCTGCCGTAGCCTTGCTGTGAAAGGAATTACTGCATTAGCAAAGTTTCAAGCATAAGCTCTTTGAAGACAAAAGCAAGGAGCAGGAGTGACGTGGGACAGGGATCCTAACTATTTCTTCCCTAGTTGTGTAAACATTCGCCGGGAGGCTGTGACGTCGAGTCATGTGACTGAGGGTCAAGATCTTATTGGAAGCGGCACCCCAGGGCCCCCAAGATGCTGTCGCCTGATTAGTCGCTTTGAAGAACAAGGGAGATTTCCGAGGGGAGCCGCCAAGCTTTTTCCCTCCCTACAGTTCTATTTTGAGAGAGGCTTTTGATCTGTGAAGACGTGTTCACTTTAACTTCGGTCAAAGTTAGGGAAAACACCGTCTGAACGCGAGTTCAATAAGCCCAATATGTACCGTTCACTTCCTAGCGAGTTTGCGTGTCAGAATCCGGTACCGCAACGGTGCGCACATATATTTTGACAAAGATAGTGATATCAGAAGAGTAAGTCCACACGTTTTACATCTGCAGAGAAACTGGACTGAAGTTACTAATCTGCGAACATCGTGTTAACTTGTCGCGATCCGTCAACATATCGCTCAGTAAACTGTACTGTTGGTAGGAATTTAGATATAAAATTTCCTGTGAACTAAGTCAGGTTCCAAGTGAATAACGTAAAATTACGAACTGTTTGACTTAAATTTATATCCCATCCACCGCACTTGCCACACCTGCAGTCTGTCTAGTCTCCGCAAGCCAACTTATGTGAGCGCACAATTCTAGCTCTTACGATTCAGATGTTACATCACTTTGGAGGGTCTGGTAGCTGAGTGGACAGTCTGGTAGCTGGGTGAATACGCACCAGACACCT
>NC_091165.1:46260298-46397798 GCF_040958095.1 Procambarus clarkii | reverse complement strand
TGCCTGACTGTCTGTGTCAATAGATCTCGATTTAACGTATATTACCCTGTTTTTGACTGACTGTCCAGGAGACAGTAATTAACATAAAGAGAGAGACAGTAATTAACGAGATTGTGTTAAACTTGTTGTTTTGATGGAAATTGATTAGATCAATTGTCTTGTGTTTGTCATAGTACTGTAACGTAATTGATTGTCTTGACTGCCTTCCGGAGATACGAGCTTTAACATAATTAACTTGGTGCACAGAAGACTGTCTCTGTGACAGGCCTGTCAATCGTGTCTTCGTTGCTATTCAAACTGTTTTGCCACAGTCGCTAAGAACTGCCACTTGCGTCTGAGAGGTCACCCACTGTTTCAGTTAGTTCTTGTTGAGAAGACGCGAGCGGTCTGAAATGGAGTTCGACTATACTGGCTAATTGTATAGTATTGCAGCGTGCCACTACGGACCTTAAAGTAACGTTAAACTATTGTTGCCTTGTATTGTTAAGATTTGTGAATAAATATTAATTGTTACTAAACTACAAGTGGCTTTTCGTCGACACCTTAAAACAATCTTGTCCCCAGTATTAGACTCTGCCATATACTTGAAGCTGATTATATGCTGTTCAGACCCTTCTAGACCCGAGCCCATTTCATAGCCACACACACCCACCTATATACATTTGCTGTGAGATCCCCTAGAGTAACCCTTACAACTGCCGTCAGCAGTTATAGGAGTTCAACGACGCAGTGCATGAAAGAGTGCTTAGGATTTGGACTCTGACGGCAGGTCTACGCCACCTATTGCAGCCGTAAAGCAATAAGCTGCTCTAAGAGCATTTAGTGTGTTGTTTGTCCAGTCCTTTCTGACTAAGGTGACTGGTACTAATTCCATCGCCATTGAGTATCATCTCACACCAGGATACTCTGTGAAACAAGTGTCAAGGACATTCAATAAAACACAAGGCAATGACACTGAAAAATGTGGCCAGGACACACCGTGACTCATGTATCCAGGACACTGTGACACTTGTGACAAGCACACTCCGCGAATCATGAGGACACTCTATGAATCATAAGGACACTCAGTGTCACATGTGCTCAGGAAACTCTGTCAGACATATGGTCCGGAAACTTTGTGAAACATGTGGCCATTCCACTCCGCGAATCATGAGGCTAGGACACTCCGTGACACATGTGGCCAGTGCAATCCGTCATGTGGCCAAACACTCTATGAAACCTTAGGTCAGGACAGATTATGTAACATGGGCTCTGGACACTCCTTGAATTGAAACAAGTGGCCAGGAAACTCCGTGAAACATGTGGCCAGATCACTTTATGAAACAAGCGGCAAGGACACTGTGAAACATATGGCCAAAACACTTTTTGAAACAAACGGAGGGGACACTTAGTGAAACAAGTGGCCATTACACTATAAAACCTGTGGTCAGAACACTCTGTGAAAGAAGCGGCAAGGACACTGAAACAAGTGGCCAGGACACTTTGTAAAATAAGTGGTCAAAACACTCCTTGAAACATGTGACCAGAACACGTTATGAAACAAGCGGCAAGAACACTTTTTGAAACATGTGACCAGGACACACTGTGAAGCAAGTGGGCAGGACACTTCATGAAACATGTGGCCAAGACACTCTTTGACACATGGGGTATGGATACTCTTTGAAACAAGTTGCCAGGACATTTAACGACAGAAGTGGATACGACACAATTTGAAAAAAAAAAATACCAGTACATTCAGTAAAACACATAGCAAGTCACTCCGCGAAACATGAAGTTAGAATATTCTATGAAACAAGTGATCAAGACATTCTGTGGAAAATGTGGCCAGGACACTCTGTGTAACATGTGAGTGAACACATGTAGCTAGGTCACTCCGTGACACATGTGAACAGGACAATCAGGGGCATAAGTCTGCAGGACACTCTATGACAAATGTGGCCAGTGCACGCCGTGAATCAAGTGGCCACAACATTCCGTGACACATGAGAATAGGACACTCCATGCAACATGTCGCCAGGAAAATAACTGTCATAGATCGGCAGGACACTCCTCGGCATATGTCGGCAGGACACTCCTCGGCATATGTCGGCAGGACACTCCTCGGCATATGTCGGCAGGACACTCCTCGGCATATGTCGGCAGGACACTCCTCGACACATGTGGTCATGTGGTAAAGATATTCTATGAAGCAAGTGGTCATGATACTCTGTGAAACAAGTGGCATGTATACCCTGTGAAACAAGTGGTATGGACACTTGAAATTATATGGCCAGACCTCTCCAAGCAACATATGCTTGCAAACTCTATAAAATATGTGGCTAATACAATCTATTACACATGTGACCAGAACGCTACTTGAAACTTGTGGTCAACAAACTCCGTTACACATGTTGCCAGAACATTCACTTACACATGTGGTCAGGACACTTCATTACACGGGTGGAAAGCATATTCAATGAAACAAGTGACCAGGACAGTGTAAAATAAGTGGCCAAGTCTTTCAGTAACACATTGGAAAGGACACTTTTTGAAACATGTAGCCAGGATTCTTCGTTACATCTGTGGCCAGGATACTTCGTTACATCTGTGGCCAGGATACTTCGTTACACCTGTGGCCAGGATACTTCGTTACACCTGTGGCCAGGATACTTCGTTACACCTGTCGCCAGGATACTTCGTTACACCTGTGGCCAGGATACTTCGTTACACCTGTGGCCAGGATACTTCGTTACACCTGTGGCCAGGATACTTCGTTACACTTGTGGCCAGGATACTTCGTTACACCTGTGGCCAGGATACTTCGTTACACCTGTGGCCAGGATACTTCGTTACACCTGTGGCCAGGATACTTCGTTACACCTGTGGCCAGGATACTTCGTTACACCTGTGGCCAGGATACTTCGTTACGCATGTGGTCAGGACAATCTGTTAAACAAGTGACCAGGACATTCTGTTAAACACATGGCAATGACACTCTTTGAACCATGTGGCCAGGACACCCCGTGAGACATGTGGCTAGCACACTCCGCGAATCATGATGCTGGGACACTCTGTGACATATGTATTTAGGGCTCTCGGTGAAACATGTGACCAAACACTCGCTGAAACCTTGGATCAGTACAGTTTTTGTAACATGGACCCTAGACACTCCATGAAACCTGTTGCCAAGACAATTCGCGACACATGTGGTATTCTATGAAACATGAGGCCATGATATTCATTAAAACACATGACACGGATACTCTTTGAAACATGTGGATACATCTGTTTCCAAAGATGTTACTCTTTGAAACATTTTTTTTATTAATTAATTTATTTATATATACGAGTGCTTTTACATTCGTGAAAAACCACTAGCACGCAGAACGTTTCGGGCAGGCCCTTAATCTTAATTTTTTCTGGAATACGACCCGGCAAATCTTTTAACAATCAGGTACCCATTCACTGCTTGGTAAACAGAGGCTACATTTAAGGATTTGTGCCAAATCAATCCTCCCCGCCCAGGATACGAACCCAGGTCAAATCGCTCGCGACGCTCGGGGAAAATGTCTTATCACTGCGCCACGGGGACATTTCGTGACACTTTCGGTAGGGACATTCAAAGACACAAGTGGGAAGGCCATTCGGCGAAAAGTGCGGCCAAGACACTCTGTGTAACATGTTGCCAAGATACTTCGTTACAAATGAGGCAAGGATTCTCAGTGAAAGAAGTGACCAGAACAATTTAAAACAAGTGGTCAGGACCCTTTGTGAAACTAATGGCAAGGACATTCAGTAAAACACATTGGCAAGGACACTTTTTGAAACATGTGAACAGGCTAATCTGCGACTCATGTGGCCAGGACACTCCGTGACACATGTGTTTATAACACTCCGTCAAACGTGTGGCCAAACCCTCTGTGAAACCTTTGGTCAGTACAGTCTGTATAACAGGTGCCCTGGATATTCCAAGAAACAACTGGCCAGGACACTCCGTGAAACATATGGCCAGAATTCTTTATGAAACAAGCGGCAAGTACACTCTGTGAAACAAGTGGCCAGGACACACTTTGAAACAGGTGACCAGGACTCAATTTGAAACAAGTGGCCAGAACATTCCATGAAACAAGTAGCCAGAACTCTGTGACACAAGTGACTAAGTCACTCTATGGTACGTGTGGCTAAGATTCTGTGAAACAAGTGGCCAAGACATTCTAAGAATTGTATTGCCATTAAAACCTGTGAATCAAGTTGTCAGAAGATGCTCTGAAACAAGTGACCAGGACACTATTTGAAACAAGGGATTAACAATGTTGGTATATATGATTAACACAATTTTCGTCATTTCCTGACAGTGTTGTTTATATGCAACGCACCTGGAGATATTAACATGCTATCTACTATTATAGACTGTGGGTTAGTTGGTGTTGTCGTCGTTGATCCTTCTCTATGGACAACCCAACCCACAACTCGGCAGAGTGCTTATACTAGGAGATCACCCTTGGCGCTTCTGGCTCTTGGAGAGGGGCTCAACGTCACACGTTTAGGGGATGCGGCTCCAACACTTAGCCTCGTTGTCACGTGCACAAACCCACTCGAGCCGCTGTGACTCCCCACTCTCTCCTTATGAGATATGATCTCCTCAATCCCCTATGACTTACTAGTATTACCTCCTACCCTGTCCACGGCAGTGGTTCTTGGTTCTTTCTCTCTCTCTCTCCTTCTTTACTACCTCCTGGGAAGCCTCACTAGGACAAGGGCAAACACCAGCAAATTGTGACACATTTACTGGACAAAGCACATACACGATACATACACACATATAATAATAATGAATCCTATACTCTATAATATCACAATCAGGTTGCACTCCAACACCATCAGAACTCTATTATCAGCTTATCAAGTGGTATCCTATCTCCTGGTTCACCACCTGATACTATCAACCTCCTCAAGTTGATCAAGCCTACATACACTGTTGCACCATCAGCAAGATAACATATATATATAGAAAATCAGCATTTGAATGCAATAACATATACCAGTATAAATGTTCATTGATACTTCAGTATAAAAAACTCCTTGACATAAGAATGCCAACAGTCACTCACCTCTCACTGCGTCTTGCACGCTAATGACAACCAAACACTATCAACTCCCTATAAGTAATCCACCAGAACTTCCCCTTCCACCTCTGGAAGTTCACTACCCTAATATCCTTAGGTTCTTCCGGGCTTCACTACCAGGATCCTCTGCAGCTCCTCCAGGCTGCTATCATGAAGTTTCCTTGAGCAACTACGGTGCTTCACCCTTCTGCTAGGGCCCTCCACAGCTCTCTTGGCTGCTACACCATGAAGTTTCCCCGAGCAACTATGGTGCTTCTCCACCTCTACAGAAGCACGCGACACTCCTCTTCACTGCTGCTTCTCCTCACAGCTCGAGGTCCTCTGCTCCACTACCTTGGAGTCTCATCAGCTACTTCATCTGCTGGCTTCGAAGTTCTCAGCAACTTCTTCCCCAAAAGACAAACCTGCAACCCATCGACACTCCAATAAAATGTTCCCCTTTAACACATAAACAAAAATAACCACACAATATGCTTGCCTCAAACCTCTGTCTGTTCTCTACATACAGTGAGAGTGGACTCCCCCGTTTTGGGCGGGTCCATACTCCACCTCGCCTGGCGGCGGTCCTCACTCGCTGGGAGGGTCTTCCTCCGTCAAGAGCCAGGCTCCCTCAGTCGTCCGCCAGCGCTCAGAGGGGGCGGACGTCGCTCCGTGCTCCTCCCTCTTCACTCTCCTATTTCAGGCTTTCTGCCTTATTAAAACATGTCTAACTTATAAATAAACATTGCTACCATCGCTGGGCACACGACCAACTACAAGTGATCATTATGAACTGGCGTATATCGTGCTTACCACAGACTAACTGATCGAGGGCGCTTTTCCTCTGACGGCGTCTGGTCAGGGCGCTCCACACAGCCCACGAAAATGCCTCTGAGTAGCTTATTAAACTCTGCTCGTCGACCAGGACTTGATACCACAACGTTCCCAGCTCGGTTCCACAGCTGGCACGTCTACACACTTCTCTTCTCTTCGAGATATATCACTAGGGGTTCCCTTCTGGCGGGAGCTCAAATGGAGCGCGGCTTCCCCCTGCGATGTCTGGCACTCAAGTGAGGTCAAGGTCCTCCGGAAGTGAGCCTCACGCCTCCAGCAAAATGTCCACATCTCCTCGCCAGTCATTTATCTGTTTTCTTCTTCATTGCCCATGATCTCAAACTGTTATACATATCCAAGCAACTATTTTACATATGCGTTATCACTTCAATATTCGCTAGACCTTCTAATCAGGTCAGGCTTGACGAATAACTCTCAAGGAGGGAGACTCGTTTCTCCTGTAGGCTGAGATCATAACACTCCCCTCCCCTTATTTTTGAGAGTTATTCTAGTGGCTAGGCTCGAGATAACGCATCAGCCACTACATTGTCTCGCCCTCATATGTGCGTTATCACCAGGTCATACTCTTGGAGCGATAAAAACCATCTGGTTAATCTCTGGTTTGCATGCTTCATTTTCTTCAGGAAAACTAGGGGATTATGGTCTGTATACACCGTCACTGGGTGTCCCCCCCCACTCACATACACTTCAAAATGTTTCAATGCCATCACCAGGGCCAAAGTCTCTTTCTCGACTGTACTGTACGACCTCTGGTGCTTAACGAACTTCTTCGAGAAGAAGGACACGGGGCGGTAAATTCCATCATTCTGCTGCGTCAGTACAGCTCCGGCCCCTATATCACTGGCATCTACAAATAACGTAAACGGCGCTTCAAAATTTGGCGACACTAGTACAGGTGCCTCAGTCAACAGTCTTTTGGTCTTCTCAAACGCTTCTTGTGCTGTTCCATTCCACTCCCACTTCTTGCTCTTTGATAGCAAACTCGTCATAGGAGCGGCTACGGTGGAGAAATTTTCACAGAACTTCCGGTAATACCCAATCATACCGAGGTATCTCAACAATTCTTTCTTACTCCTGGGCACCGGGAAGTTGTCAATGGCCTCCACCTTTGTTCCTACCGGAGCAACCTCGCCTTGCCCTACTATATATCCAAGGTACTCCAGGCGGGCTCTCCCGAACTTGCTTTTTGCCAAGTTGATCGTCATGTTGGCCTTCTCCAACCGATCGAACAAATCTAAAAGTCGATCCACGTGATCCTTCCAGGAATCAGCGAACACCACAATATCATCGATGTACACTGCACATCCAGTCGCGCCTTGTAATACCTGATTCATTACTCGTTGAAAACAACTACCACTATTCTTCATTCCGAACGGCACCACTTTATATTGGTACAAGCCGTCGGGTGTCACGAACGCTGAGATCCTCTTGGCCTCCTCAGACAGGGGAATCTGGTAGTATCCCTTCAACAGGTCTATCTTCGAGACATACCGTGCACTCCCAATCCGATCTATGCAATCGTCAATGCGCGGTATCGGAAACGAGTCAGCGACCGTGAGTGCATTCACTTTCCTATAATCGGTACAGAACCGGTACGTGCCGTCACTCTTCTTCACGAGGAGGCACGGCGAACTCCAGTCACTGTCGCTAACCTCTGCCAAGTCGTTATCTAGCAGATACTTCACTTCTGCTCTCATTGCCGCTGCTTTCTCCGGGTTAACTCTGTAAGGGTGCTGCTTGATGGGCTCAGCACTCCCTACATTCACTTCGTGCACCGTTCCGCGGTGTCTTCTAGGCACGTCCGTGAATAACGACTTATTCCTCCGTAGGATCTCTACTAGCTCCTGTCGTTGGTCATCCTCCAAATGACCCAGACGCTCACCTATCTTGGCCAGGTTTTCTGTATTTGATATCTTCGCGCCATCGGCCTTCTCTAACTTACAGTTCTCCTCTTCTATCCCTTTTCCGTCTCCTCCACACAGCACCGTCGCCTGCAATGGGGTTTCCATCGGTTCTTCATCGCCTAGAGACTTATCTCTGCCATAGTACCTCTTTATCATGTTCACGTGGCAAACCTGTGACTTCCTCGGACGATCTGGCATGTGGATTACATAATTCACATCCCCTAATGCCTTCTGGATGGTATATGGTCCACAAAATCTCGACTCGTATATACTTCCTTTTACCGGTAGCAGGACTAACACCTGATCTCCTTCTTGAAATTTCCTGCCCTTCGCCTTCCTGTCGTGGTACCTTACCATCTCTGCCTGGGATGTCCTCAAATTTTCCTTGGCCAAATCTCTGGCCCTAGAGAGTCGCTCTCTAAAAGTCTTCACATATTTTCCCACGTCCACCTTAGGCCTATCCACGGTGAGCTGCTCCTTCAGCGCGCCCACTGGGCTCCTCACGGAGTGTCCGTACACCAGTTGAAATGGGGTGAATCCGAGTGATTCTACTACCTCATCCCTGATGGCGAACAACACGGATGGTAATGCCTCTTCCCAACTACTCCCTTCCTCAGCGCAGTATATCCTCAACAAGCTCTTTAGCGTTCCATGGAAACGCTCCAATGCTCCCTGCGACTGAGGGTGATACGGTGACGAGCGCACTTGCTCTACTCTCCATCCTTTCACAGTTTCCCTAAACAACTTCGACTGGAAGACACTCCCCTGGTCCGTCTGGATAACCTTGGGCATTCCTACCCACGCAATGTAGTTCTGTAGTCTATCCAGAACGGCTCTCGACGTCACTCTTCTCAGGGGGATTGCTTCAGGGAAACGGGTGGCCGTGCACATTATGGTCAGTAAGTACTCGTGGCCTTTTCTGGTCCTCGGCAACGGACCTACACAGTCTATCAAGACTCTCTCAAAAGGCTCGCCAAATGCCGGTATGGGCTTTAAGGGTGCCTTTGGTATAGCCGGAGCCGGCTTACCTGCACGTTGGCACGCCAAAAATGTCCTACAATATTTCTTTACCTCCTTCCACACGTTCGGCCAGTAGAAGTGCTCCTGCACCTTATTTAAGGTCTTCTTCACCCCCAAGTGCCCTGCCATATCTACGGAGTGGGCTAGTTCTAACACAGCCGCCCTAAACTCCTTCGGCACTAACACTTGGTGCTTCTCCAACCATACCTTATCTGCGCCGGCTTTGTCCGGTCGCCATTTCCTCATTAGTACATCATCGTCCAAGTAGTAATACACGGGGGACTCCGGACATGAATTTCCCCCTTTTGCCTCCCTGATTAGATCTGTAAACTCCTCTTTCTGAGCCCTAATCAGGTCCGCTCGGTTCACGCTGAACTTTTCAGGTAGGGTCATTTTCACTTCCTGTCTCCTCGAATCCTCATTCTTCTGAGCTCGATCTTCGTCGAACAGCCCAGACATGTCCATGTTGACCTCCTCCCTTGGTGGAGTCGACACTGCCATATCATCTCCAATGTCTTCCTCGGCGGCTACGTCCGACTCTGTCACTACACAGGCCGGGTATGCGATGACTTGACTGTCCTCTGCCTCATTTTCAAGGATGCTGGCTAGATCTATCTTGTCCGGCGTTCCACTTGTACCGCGGTCCTTCTGGTTCACCTCCGGCACAGCTTTTACTATCAGCTCTGGCAGCACCTTGGACCCACACAAGTCGTTCCCCAGGATCACTTGGACTCCTGGAACAGGTATGTTGGGGCACACTCCCAACATCACCTCCGCCGACAAATAATCTGACTTCAACTGGACAGCACACACGGGCATGTCACTCTTAGACAACAACCCATGAACCTTTATCCTCCTACTGCCAGCTAACAGTCGATCATTTCTTATTAGGCCTCTCAGAATCAAGCTCTGATTGGCTCCAGTATCCCTGAGGATACTAACCTCCACCTCGGGTTGACCTTCTATGCCGACCCAACCTTTACTAATGAACGCCTATACCGCTCGTTCATCAAATCTACCTTCTGTGGTTTGTCTTGTTGTACATCAACGTACTTCTTCCGGGGATCACATGTCGTCAGGGCCACGACTCTCTTGCCCTGCCGACAATCTCGCATCATGTGACCTGATCTGTTGCACTTGTAGCATCTCATTTGGGAGAAATCTCTCCTATACGCCCCCGAGTGGCTCTGACTCTGCCCACTCGTATTGGAGTTCCTCGGGCCAGATGTACTACTCATACTCTGTGGAGCTTCATTGGACTCTTGTCTCCTCTGCACATTTTTATTTTCCTGCTTACCTCCAGCAGGCGGACTCGGCAACTTTCCTTCCTGGGGCTTAAAACTAGCTGGTCTGCTTGTCTGCCCCCCAAAACTTCTTCCTCCCCAGACTCCACTGGGTCTGCTATTGCTGCGTCTCGCCTCGCTTCTTACTCTGTTCTCTCTTAAGCTCTTGTATGCTTCAGTAATCATATCCGCCCTATCTGCGGCATCTTTCACCTCCTTTATCCTTGCTTCTTGGATCTTGAACTTTGTTTCGGGATGCATCATCTCCAAGAACTTCTCCATGACCATCAGTTGCTTCAGGACAGCGTAAGATCCAACTCCAGCAGCCTCAATCCACTTCTGGAATCGTCTTTCCAGATCCCTTGCTGTCTCAGCAAACGTACATGCTCCAACTTTCACCATCTCTCTGAAACGCTTTCTATAAGCTTCTGGGGTTAACTGAAACGAGCGCAATATGCTGCTCTTTACCGTGGCATAATCCTGGCACTCTTCCAGTGACAATTGGGTGTATGCCTCCCTGGCTGCACCGGTCAACCTTAACTGGACCAGCTGGGCCCATTCCTCCTGTGGCCACTCCTTGATACTGGCTACTTTTTCAAAGTGCTCGAAAAAGCTCTCTGCCTCTTCGGGAACGAACAAGGGAATGTCCTTCTCCCTAACCCTAACATCTGGTGGGTGTGATACCTGGATGGTGCTCTCTGGCAACCCATGTTCAATCCTTTGCTCAGCCAAGGTTCTATTCGCTTCTATCTGCATTTGTTTTGTTCTCTCTTTTTCTTTTTCGACTTGGGCTTTTTCTTTCTCCTGATCCAACTCCAGTTCTCTTACTCTGGTTTTCTCTTTTTCTTTCTCCACCTCTAGTCTTGCTTTCTCTTTTTCTATTTCCAGTCTGGTTTTTTCTTTTTCCTTCTCTGCTTCATTTTTCATCTGGAGTTCTAATTTCATCTTTTCCAGCTGGAACTGTCTCTCCTAGTCCTCTCGTTGTTGCTGCATCTGGAGCTCTAACTGGAATCTCTCCAAGCTCCTATTTCGGCTACTCCTGCTACTGCGGCTACTCTTGCTGCTCCTACTCGATCCCTGGGATCTCACTTCATCCTGCCCATCATCCTCCTTTCCACTTTCAGCTCCTTTTTGGGCTCCTTGCTCTGCCGCTTCATTTTTGGCTCTTAACTGCCTCAGGATCTCATCCTTCATCCCAGCTACTTTAGATGCTTTCAACCTAAGGCCACATTTTTCTGCTATTTGTTTCAATTGATCCCTCGTGCAACCTTCCAAGTCCTCAGGCTTGCCTGACTCCACAAACGCTTGCACCTTATCCATCTTTGTCCTGTGAGTCTTCCCAAGAGAGAGAGTATACACCTGCGGTCACACAGTTTATCTCAGCAGGGGTGTACAAATCCACTCTTGGACAGGGTGTGGGTGTGTCAGTTCACTATCCCGGACAGGCCCCCAATTTATTATAGACTGTGGGTTGGTTGGTGTTGTCGTCGTTGATCCTTCTCTATGGACAACCCAACCC
Source organism: Procambarus clarkii (assembly GCF_040958095.1). NCBI lineage: Eukaryota > Metazoa > Arthropoda > Malacostraca > Decapoda > Cambaridae > Procambarus > Procambarus clarkii. The sequence goes on along the minus strand of NC_091165.1, from coordinate 46,386,133 downwards.
ACAACTCGGCAGAGTGCTTATACTAGGAGATCACCCTTGGCGCTTCTGGCTCTTGGAGAGGGGCTCAACGTCACACGTTTAGGGGATGCGGCTCCAACACTTAGCCTCGTTGTCACGTGCACACACCCACTCGAGCCGCTGTGACTCCCCACTCTCTCCTTATGAGATATGATCTCCTCAATCCCCTATGACTTACTAGTATTACCTCCTACCCTGTCCACGGCAGTGGTTCTTGGTTCTTTCTCTCTCTCCCTCCTTCTTTACTACCTCCTGGGAAGCCTCACTAGGACAAGGGCAAACACCAGCAAATTGTGACACATTTACTGGACAAAGCACATACACGATACATACACACATATAATAATAATGAATCCTATACTCTATAATATCACAATCAGGTTGCACTCCAACACCATCAGAACTCTATTATCAGCTTATCAAGTGGTATCCTATCTCCTGGTTCACCACCTGATACTATCAACCTCCTCAAGTTGATCAAGCCTACATACACTGTTGCACCATCAGCAAGATAACATATATATATAGAAAATCAGCATTTGAATGCAATAACATACCAGTATAAATGTTCATTGATACTTCAGTATAAAAAACTCCTTGACATAAGAATGCCAACAGTCACTCACCTCTCACTGCGTCTTGCACGCTAATGACAACCAAACACTATCAACTCCCTATAAGTAATCCACCAGAACTTCCCCTTCCACCTCTGGAAGTTCACTACCCTAATATCCTTAGGTTCTTCCGGGCTTCACTACCAGGATCCTCTGCAGCTCCTCCAGGCTGCTATCATGAAGTTTCCTTGAGCAACTACGGTGCTTCACCCTTCTGCTAGGGCCCTCCACAGCTCTCTTGGCTGCCACACCATGAAGTTTCCCCGAGCAACTATGGTGCTTCTCCACCTCTACAGAAGCACGCGACACTCCTCTTCACTGCTGCTTCTCCTCACAGCTCGAGGTCCTCTGCTCCACTACCTTGGAGTCTCATCAGCTACTTCATCTGCTGGCTTCGAAGTTCTCAGCAACTTCTTCCCCAAAAGACAAACCTGCAACCCATCGACACTCCAATAAAATGTTCCCCTTTAACACATAAACAAAAATAACCACACAATATGCTTGCCTCAAACCTCTATCTGTTCTCTACATACAGTGAGAGTGGACTCCCCCGTTTTGGGCGGGTCCATACTCCACCTCGCCTGGCGGCGGTCCTCACTCGCTGGGAGGGTCTTCCTCCGTCAAGAGCCAGGCTCCCTCAGTCGTCCGCCAGCGCTCAGAGGGGGCGGACGTCGCTCCGTGCTCCTCCCTCTTCACTCTCCTATTTCAGGCTTTCTGCCTTATTAAAACATGTCTAACTTATAAATAAACATTGCTACCGTCGCTGGGCACACGACCAACTACAAGTGATCACTATGAACTGGCGTATATCGTGCTTACCACAGACTAACTGATCGAGGGCGCTTTTCCTCTGACGGCGTCTGGTCAGGGCGCTCCACACAGCCCACGAAAATGCCTCTGAGTAGCTTATTAAACTCTGCTCGTCGACCAGGACTTGATACCACAACGTTCCCAGCTCGGTTCCACAGCTGGCACGTCTACACACTTCTCTTCTCTTCGAGATATATCACTAGGGGTTCCCTTCTGGCGGGAGCTCAAATGGAGCGCGGCTTCCCCCTGCGATGTCTGGCACTCAAGTGAGGTCAAGGTCCTCCGGAAGCGAGCCTCACGCCTCCAGCAAAATGTCCACATCTCCTCGCCAGTCATTTATCTGTTTTCTTCTTCATTGCCCATGATCTCAAACTGTTATACATATCCAAGCAACTATTTTACATATGCGTTATCACTTCAATATTCGCTAGACCTTCTAATCAGGTCAGGCTTGACGAATAACTCTCAAGGAGGGAGACTCGTTTCTCCTGTAGGCTGAGATCATAACACTACACAGTAACTAACCTCTCATGAATGGGGCTACCAAAATTCTCAAATTCACACCATTCTCACATTTGCTCAGCCATACAAACATATACACACAAGAAGCACAAATGACATGTGCTTCCTGTCCCATTAAGCAGCTGAATCACCATTAAGAATACAAAAGCTAGCAGACACTTGCAGAGGATTGGCAATGCCAAGCCAATATTTCGTAGCAAAATAATGGAAGAACATTCTTGGAAGAGATGGCCAGGACACTCTTTGAAACTTGTGGTCAGAACATTGCGGGAAACAATTGACCAGGGCAGTGAAACATTTGTTCAGGACATTAAGTGGCACATGTAAGCAGGGCATTCTATGAAACATGTGGACAAAACTATGCACGACACATGTGACCAGGATACTACTCCATGTAGCAAGTGGTCAGAACACTCCGTGAAACAAGTAGACCAGGAAATTCCGGGAAAAAGAGGCCAGGACACGCTTTTATACATGTGACTTGGAAACTTTGTGACAAATGTTGCCAGGTCGCTCAGTAACATATATGGCCAGAACAATAAGTGGCATATGACGGCAGGACACTCCTTGAAACATCTGGCCTAGACACTCCGTGACACACCTGGTAAGGATATATTATGAAACAAGTGGGCAGGACATTCTGCGAAATAAGTAGCCAGAACACTATTTCAAACAAAAAGTCAGGACACTGGGAAAATGTGTCCAAGACACACTCTGAAACAAGTGGTCAAGACACTGGGAAACATGTTGCCTGTACACTCCAAGAAACACATCACCAGGAAACAATATAATATGTAGCTAGGACACTCCGTTACACATGTTGCCAGAACTCTCAGGTATACATGTGGTCAGGCCACTTTGTTACACATGTAGCAAGGATACTCAGCGAAAGAAGTGAAACAAGACAGTGTAAACAAGTGATCCGACACTCTGTGAAACAAGTGGCCACGACATTCAGTAAAGCACATGGCAAGGATTCTATTTGAAACATGTGACTGGGAAACTTTGTTACACATGTGGTCAGGATACTTCGTAACACATGTGGTAAGGATACTCAGTGAAACAAGTGGCCAAAATACTCCGTGAAACATGTGCTCAGGACACTCCGTGACCCATGTGGCCAGCACACTCCACGATTCATGTGGCCAGGACAATCCGGGACACTTGTGGCCAGGACAATAAGTGGCATATGTCGGCAGGACACTCCATGAAACATCTGGCCAAGACACTCCGCGACACATGCGGTAAGGATTTTCTATGAAGCAAATGGGCAGGACATTCTGCAAAACAAGTGGCCAAAACACTACTGGAAACATGTGGCTAAAACACTATGGGAAACAAGTGGCCATGACACTCTGTGAAACAAGTGGCAAGTACACCCTGTGAAACAAGTGGTCAAAATTTAAAATTTATTGCCAGACCACTCCAAGAAACATGTGCCAGCAAACTCTATAAAATATGTGGCCAGGACACTCCGTTCTACATGTGACCTGAATGCTCCATGAAACATGTGGTCAACAAACTCCGTTACACATGAAGCTAGAATACTCACTTACACATGTGGTCAAAACACTTCGTTACACATGTGGCCAGCATACCCAATGAAACAAGTAGCAAGAACAGTGTAAAACATGACTTTCAACATGACCAGGACTTTCAGTAAAACCCATGGAAAGACACTATTGAAACATGTTGTCAGGACAGTGCAAAACAAATGGGCAGGACATTTTGCGAAACAAGTGGCCAGGAAACTATTTTAAACAAAACGTCAGGAGACAGGAAACATGTTACCTGAATACTTCAAGAAACATGTGGCCGCGAAACAATAAAATATGAAGGCAGGACACTCGGTTACATATGTGGCTAGAACACTCAGTTATGCATGTGTCCAGGCCACTTTGCTACACATGTATCAAGGATTCTCAATGTAACAAGTAGACAGGACAGTGTAAAACATGAGGTCAGGACTCTTTTTGAAACATGTGGCCAGGATAATTCGTTACACATATGGCCAAAATTCTTCATTACTCAATTGGCAGGGATACCTAGTGAAACAAGTGGTTAGGTAAATCTGTGAAACAAGTGTCCAGAACATTTCGTGAAAAATGCGGCAAGGACACTCCTTTAAATATTGGGCCAGGCAAGTCCGTGACACAAGTTGCCAGGTAACTCCCTGACAAATGTGGACATGACAGTAAGTGGCATATATCGGCAGAACACTCTATAAAACATGTGGCCAGTGCACACTTTGAAACAATTGACCAACACACTCCTAGTCATATGAGGCCAGGACACTCAATGAAGCAAGTGGCTACGGCAGTAAGTGGAATATGTAGGACACTGCATGAAACATGTGGACAAAACACTAGTGGCCAGGACACTATTTGAAACAAATGGTCAGGACACTCTGGGAGAAAAGTGCCGATTACACCTTGTGAAACAAGTAGTCAGGACACAGGGAAATATGTGGCCAGAACACTCCAATAAACATGTGGCCAGAAAACTCCATAAAAGACGTGGCCAGGATACTTCGTTACACATTCGACCAGAACGCTTTATCAAACATGTGGCCAACAAACTCCGTTACAGATGTGGTCATAACACTTCGTTACACATGTGGCAAGGATACTCTGTGCACTAAGTGGCCAGGGCAGTGTAAAACAAGTGACCAGAAAAATGTAAAGCAAGTGGTCAGGACACTTTGGGAAACAAGTTGACAGGACATTCAGTAAAACACATGGCAAGGACACTCTTTGAAATATGTTTCCAGGAACCTACGTTACATATATGGCCACGATACTTTGTTTCACTTGTGCCTAGAATACTTAGTGAAACAAGTGGCCAGGACGCTGTAAAACAAGTGGTCAGTACAATGTTTGAAACAAGTTTCCAGGACATTCAGTTAAACACATGGCATGGACACACTCTGAAACATGTGGCCCGGACACTCAATAACACATTTGGCCAGAATACTCCATGAAACGTCTTCCCAGGACAATCCGTGATACATATGGCCAGCACACTCCGCGACTCATGTAGCCAGGACAATCCGTGTCACATGTGTTCAGGACACCCCGTCAAACATGTGGCCAGAACACTTCGTAAAACATGTGGCCAGAATACTTTATGAAACACCTGGCCATGACTCTCTGTAAAACTAGTGGCTAATCCACTCTGTGAAACAAGTGGACAGGATACTATATGATATAAGTAGCCAGGACACTATGAAACATATAGCCAGAACACTCTGTGAAACAAGTTATGAGGACATCCTGTGAAACATGTTTCTAGGATACTCTGTGAAACATGTTTATAGGATACACTGTGAAACAGATTACAAGGACACTCTCTGAAACAAATCGACAGAACACTCTCTGAATCAAGTGGCCCGGTTATTCTGTGAAACATGTGGCCATGCCAATCCATGAAACATGTGGCCAGACCTCTTATCGAAACATGTTGCCTGGACACTCAATGAAACATGTGGCCAGACCTCTTATCGAAACATGTCTGGACACTCAATGAAACATGTGGCCAGACCTCTTATCGAAACATGTTGCCTGGACACTCAATGAAACATGTGGCCAGACCTCTTATCGAAACATGTTGCCTGGACACTCAATGAAACATGTGGCCAGACCTCTTATCGAAACATGTTGCCTGGACACTCAATGAAACATGTGGTCAGAATAGTAAGCGCCTTAAGTCGCCAGGACACCACATGAAACATGTAGGCAGGTCACTCCGTGACACACGTGGACAGGACACTTTATGAAACATGTGGCAAGGACACTCAATGAATCAAGTGGCCAGGACATATTCCTGAAACATGGGGACTGGACATTCCGTGAAAGAAGAGGACTGGGCACTTTTTGAAACACTGTGAATTATGTAACTAGAACCCTCTGTGAAACATGTGGCCAGGACACTTTGTAACATATGGCCAGGCCACTCTCTGAAACATGTGGCCTGGACACACTGTGTAACTTAAGGCTAGAACAATTCATGAACCAAGTGGCCAGAACACTTCGTGAAACAAGTGGCCAGGACATTCCATGACACTTGAGGCCACAACACTCATATGAAACAAATATGAAGTACAATAAGGGTCATATGTCCGCAGGACACTCAATGAAACATGTGGCCACGACACACAGCGACACATGTGGCCAAGTCACTCTGCGATACATGTGAAAAGGATATTATATAACAAAAATGAGCAGAACTCTCTTCTAAACAAATGACCAGGACACTATGTGAACCAAGTGGCTAGGACACTAGGAAACAAGTGACTAGGATACCCTGTTGAAACAAATGATCATGACACTGGAAACATGTGGTCGGAACTCTCCAAGTAACATGTGGCCAAGAAACTCCGTTAAACTTGTTGCTAGAACATTTAGTTTCACATGTCGCAAGGATACTTGGTGAAACAAGTGGCCAGAACAATGTAAAACAAGCGGTCAGAACACTCTGTGAAACAAGTGGCAAGAACATTCAGTAAAACACAAGACAAGGGCACTCTTTGAAACATGTGGCCCAGGATACTTCTTTACACATGTGGCAATTATGCTCAGTGAAACAAGTGGCCAGGTCACTGTAAAACAAGTGGCCAGGTCACTGTAAAACAAGTGGCCAGGTCACTGTAAAACAAGTGGTTAGGATACTCAGTTAAACAAGTGGCGAGGAATTGTAGTAAAACACATGACAAGGACTCTCTTTGAAACATATGGTTAGGACAGGTACTCTGAAAGAGAATTCTATCAACATCAGAGGTCCGAGAAAGTTCAACACGCTTCCGCTACACATAAGGGGCATAGCTGGCCGACCCCTCACAGTGTTCAAGAGAGAACTGGATAAACACCTCCAAAGGATACCTGATCAACCAGGCTGTGACTCATACGTCAAGCTGCGAGCAGCCGCGTCTAACAGCCTGGTTGATCAGTCCAGCAACCAGGAGGCCTGGTCGACGACCGGGCCGCGGGGACGCTAAGCTCCGGAAGCACCTCAAGGTAGGACACTCCGTAATACACGTGGCCAGAATACTCCGTGAAACATGTGATCAGTACACTTCGTGACACATGTGGCCAGGAGACACTGTGAAGCATGAGACTAGAACAATCCAAGAAACAAGTGGTCAGAACACTTTGTGAAACAAGTGGCCAAGACACGCCATAAAACATGTGGCTAGAACACTTCGAGAAACAAGTGGCCAGGACACTCTATGAAACATGTGGTCATGAATAAAAGTGCTATATGTCGGCAGGACATTCCATGATACATGTTGCCAAGACACTTCGTAACACGTGGCCAGGACACTCCGGGAATTATGTGCCCGGTACACTCCTTGAAATATGTAGCCACGACCATGCGTGAAACTTGGACTGGACACTGTGAAACATATAGCCAGGACACTGTGTAACATGAGGCTAGAAGACACTCTCTCATTGGACGGGGGGGGGGGGGGTAGAAATAGTCTAAGCTACTCTATCCCTTAGAGATGTATTTCTTTCTTGTCTCAATAAACATACTTGAACTTGAAGGAAACACTCTGTGAAACACAAGACTAGGAAATTCAGTGAAACAAGAGGCCAGAGCACTTCGTGAAACAAGTGGCCAGGACACTCAACGAATTATGTGCCCAGGACAATCAGAGGCCAGGACAATCAGGCACATGTCGGTAGGACACGCCATGATACATGTGGCGAATACACTACGCGAAACTCGTGACAAGGACAATGCCGAAAACATGTCGCCAGTACACTCCTTGAAGCATTTGGGCAGGGCAATCCGTGAAACATATGGGCTGGACACTGTGAAACATATGGATATGACACTCCGTGACCTGTGAGGCCAGGACAATAAGTGGCATATATCGGTAGGACACTCCATGAAACATGTGGACAAGGCTCTACCACACATCTTGTAAGGATATCCTTTGAAAGAAGTGAGTAGGACACTTCGAAAAAAGTGGCTAGGACACTATGTGAAACAAATGGCCAGGAGAGTCTGTGTAACATGTTCTCTGGACACTCAGTGAAAAAAGACACTATGAAATAAGCTGTCTAGGGCACTCTATGTAGCAAGTGACTGGGGCACCCTGTGAAACAAGTGACTAGGGCACCCTGTGAAACAAGTGACTGGGGCACCCTGTGAAACAAGTGACTGGGGCACTCTGTGAAACAAGTGACTGGGGCACTCTGTGAAACAAGTGACTGGGGCACTCTGTGAAACAAGTGACTGGGGCACTCTGTGAAACAAGTGACTGGGGCACTCTGTGAAACAAGTGACTGGGGAACTCTGTGAAACAAGTGACTGGGGCACTCTGTGAAACAAGTGACTGGGGCACTCTGTGAAACAAGTGACTGGGGCACTCTGTGAAACAAGTGACTGGGGCACTCTGTGAAACAAGTGACTGGGGCACTCTGTGAAACAAGTGACTGGGGCACTCTGTGAAACAAGTGACTGGGGCACTCTGTGAAACAAGTGACTGGGGCACTCTGTGTAACAAGTGACTGGGGCACTCTGTGTAACAAGTGACTGGGGCACTCTGTGTAACAAGTGACTGGGGCACTCTGTGTAACAAGTGACTGGGGCACTCTGTGTAACAAGTGACTGGGGCACTCTGTGTAACAAGTGACTGGGGCACTCTGTGTAACAAGTGACTGGGGCACTCTGTGTAACAAGTGACTGGGGCACTCTGTGTAACAAGTGACTGGGGCACTCTGTGTAACAAGTGACTGGGGCACTCTGTGTAACAAGTGACTAGGGCACTCTGTGTAATAAGTGACTGGGGCACTCTGTGTAATAAGTGACTGGGGCACTCTGTGTAACAAGTGACTGGGGCACTCTGTGTAACAAGTGACTAGGGCACTCTGTGTAATAAGTGACTAGGGCACTCTGTGTAACAAGTGACTAGGGCACTGTGTAACAAGTGACTAGGGCACCCTGTGAAACAAGTGACTAGGGTACTCTATGAAACAAATGGAGAGGACACTCTATGATGCAAGTAACCAGGACACTATAAAACATGTTGATAGGACATTCTGTAAAACATGTGGCCAGGACATTCCATTAAACATGTGACCAGAATACTCCACGACACATTTGGTCAGGTCACTGCCTGAAACATGTCGCGAGGTCACTCTATGACCCATTTGGCCATGACACTTTTTGAAACATGTGGCAAGGACATTCCGTCATACATGTGGTCATTACACTCCGTGAAACATTTGGCCAGGAAACTCCGTGAAAGAGAAGACCAGGGCAATCCTTGAAATATGTGGCCAGCACACACCGACAAACATTTGGCCAGGACAATCCGTGAAATATATGGCCTTTACAATGTGAAACATGTGTCAAGAACACTTCGTGAAATATGTTGTCCGTACACTCTGTGTAGCATGTAGCCTGGACGCTGTGTAACGTGAGGTCAGGACACTCTGTGTAACATGTGGCCTGGACAGGGAGCCGGTCGGCCGAGCGGACAGCACACTGGACTTGTGATCATGTGGTCCCGGGTTCGATCCCGGGCGCCGGCGAGAAACAATGGGCCGAGTTTCTTTCACCCTATGCCCCTGTTACCTAGCAGTAAAATAGGTACCTGGGTGTTAGTCACCTGTCACGGGCTGCTTCCTTGGGGGTGGAGGCCTGGTCGAGGACCGAGCCGCGGGGACACTAAAGCCCCGAAATCATCTCAAGATAACCTCATCTCAAGATAACCTCACACTGTGAAAGATGTGGCAAGGACACTTCGTGACACATGTTACCAGATTATTCCATGACAAATGTGGCCAGGAAACTCTGTGAATGATGTGGCCAAAACCCTCTGTGAAACATGTGGCCAGTACAAATGTACTTTCATGACGGGACATATTGGCTGTGAGAACGCAAAAACAAAGTCTTATTGGTGTAAGTCTTTTTGTGATTGGATGCATTGAAGCTATTAATGTCACTTGCATTAGTTGACGAGCTACTGAATGTTCTTACATTCGTAAGACTCACATAAAAAGAACGAGGTATGCGGACAAAGAACATATATGTATTAGTTCAGAAAGCAAGCATAATGAAGTGAACCTTTTACTCATGACGAATGATGTGAAAATCATTGATCATACATTTACATTTGCATTTTTTAGCAGAATTAAAGAACTTAACAGTAATCCGTAATGCTGGTTTCGATTTCTATATAGAAAGTCACTCGAGAAATGCTCCTTGATTTCCGTATGATCACAAATAACACACGCGATGGCTCTATGTACATCATCCTGACAAAGAATAAATGTCCCATTTACACCCACCGATGCATTATCAATTCTCAAAGAGCAAATTCCCAGGAAACATCAACGAGGCACTCTTCTGAGCACTTACCTGGGGAGAGGCACACGGACGGTGTAATATGGCAGTGGAAGGGACATGGGCACTAATGGCACTAATGGACATGGGCACTAATGGCACTAATGGACATGGGCACTAATGGCACTAATGGACATGGGCACATTTACTAATATAATGAAATAATAATGCCAAATAAAACAGGGTAAGAGCAGAATGCATTACATTCTGCATATAAAAGTGAATATATTTGACAGCAAAGCATGTTGGTGACTAAGGCAGCAGAAAAAGAGGAAGCGAATAACTCAGTCTTGCGAGGGTAAATGTGACAGAAATGTCACCTGCAGCCAAACATTATAAAGTAATGAGGTCATGGCAACACGCGCCGCGCCAGTCACTGCATGAACTAGGAAATGTAAAAAAAATTAAATTTTGAAATTCACAGTGATGTGTAGTGCTGTGATGTTAATACATTAATTTGTTTTCTTTCTTGTATATTCATCCATCTCTTTCTTTCTTTATTCATCCATCACTCCATCAATATATTTAAATATCTTTTCATCCATCTCACCATCAATGCGTCCATCTATCTATTCGTCTATTCATCTACCTTGATAGATATAAATGATAGTCGGGATAGACCCAACAATCCATCCATCTTCTCATCTATCTGTCTTTACCTCTCTCCATCTATCTATTTATCCATCCACCTACCAATTGTTATGATTGCCTATGTTGCTTCATGAGGATGGTCTACCTCACAGTGAGAGTTATTTCCCACCTGGCCAAAGTGAGGCGTCAGGGAAATTAAGTAGTACAAGCATCCGTCAGTAGATGTGACCAAGGAGGAGATAAGTTGCGGACGAGCATCTTTGATAAAACTTGGAAGTGAGAGGTCAACTGTATGTGATGTCCCATATGCGAAAAGGACCTCATTGCGGGAGCATGTCGGAGGCAAAGGTCTTAAGACGTGACTTGTCGTGAGGAAGTCTGAAGATAAGGATGCACGTCGTCGTTCCAGAGGAAGAAAGATATTCGTGGCTTATGGAGAAGAATTTGTGAAAAGCTGTAGGGGGACGATTGGTGACGTATCCCTAAAATCGTGGCAAAGAGTTGGGGCGATCTGAAACCAGTTGGGTAGTCGTGCCCTAAGGAACCACGTCGTTGAATCTTTCAAGAGGATTAGTTGGGGATGTGTACCTGGTTAGCACCTGTCCCATAGTCCTTCTCACGCAAGTCAAGATTGACAGGAGCCAATTAGGGGCAGTCAAAAGTGTGTTGTGTGGGCGATTTAGCAAAACACCATATTTGGACTTCGTGCGACGAGCGTCGCTATCTCCACATTTTGAGGTTCATGTATGGTCGACGTTGTGCGTCCAAAGTTGGTGTAGGAGTGGTACATGGAGGACTCGATTCGTCATTAAGTGATGTAGCGGTCATATAGAAGAAACTGCAAGAGGATCTACTTAATTTGAGGACCCACTGATGGATGGTCCCAGTAACGATTTCTACTAAGATTTTTTGACTTGTGCAGTGAGTTATTGGTCTTCCGAATGAGATACAGAGGATTCTGAAGGCAACGAGGCTGCTTGCGAGGCGGATGGATTCATGTAGTATCCTGACACAATGTAAGGTGAGAGCCTTAATTTTTTTATGGTGTTAAATTGCATGTAAAAAGCCTAGCCCAGACGGCGAGGCGACTGAGAGGAGCAGACAGCAGTCAAGCAGGGACAGTCAGATGGTGTATTGTTCATAGAGGAGTGCGATGTTACTTTTGTAGACGCATTACCTGATATTGCCGTGTCATTCTTTATTCTTTATTGTTTGTAATATATGTTTGTCTGTTGGACAAGCGTGTTTGACCTTGTCTTGGTGAGGACTTATAACAGGAAAGAGAGATAAATAATTGCAGGACGGAAGACAGCAAACAAAAAACAAAATGGGAACTAGGAGGAGGTCACCCTAAGACTAGCAGAGAGGGTAAGTCATGGTGGTTCAGTTAGGGTGTGTACGTATGACAATGGACCAGTTCTGAGCCGAATCCCCAATATCCCCTTTTCCATATTCAAGTCCATTACCGGGTGACTCTCCAGTGTGCACTCTGCTGGTGTTAGTAGTAGAGGTGGTAAAAGAATAATATTACTGTGTTTTTATTTTATTTTATCTTCGGCTCCCTGACAAGGTGGAAGCCCAGGCCAAAATTCAGTGACACCTGAGAGAGATAGTTAAAAGGAGCCCTGATACTATCAATCTACCTATCTATGTGTCCATCCATCTATATTTCTCTCCATTTACTGTGTGTGTGTGTCTCAATCTCTCTTTTTCTCTTTGTATGTCTCTGCCTCTTATTTCGGTCTGTCTCTGTCTAACTGTTTGTCTTTCTCATAATAAATATAATTGCCTAGTGTGTGAGTGGCCACCAAAGAGGAGCTAAGTGGTGTGACATAATAAAATAGAATACTTAATAATAAAAAAAGAATACTTACTGATAAATCGTCGTGTCAAGAAACCTGGAGAGCGTGCAGATATCCTTTACTGCTAGAATTCACTCAGTAAAACATTGAAACTATTGGAACTGACTAAAATGCCCTAAATCTGTATTTTCTTGAGGGCAGATGGGAGAGATGCATAATAATTTACATGTGGAAAATATTAGAGGGCCTGGACCCAATCCTGCACAGAGAATTATCACTACATGAGACCAGAAGGCATGGGAGGATGTGCATAATACCCCCATTGAAAATCAGAGGAGGAATATGTACTCTGAGAGGGAACTCTTTCAACATCAGAGGCCCGAGACTGTTCAACACGCTTCCACTACACATAAGGAGCATAACTGGCGGACCCCTCATAGTGTTCAAAAGAGAACTTGATGAACACCTCCAAAGGATACCTGATCAACCAGGCTGTGATTCATACGTCAGGCTGGGAGTAGCTGCGTGCAACAGCCGGGTTGACCAGTCCAGCAACCAGGAGACCTGGTCGAGAACTGAGCCGCAGGAACTTCGAGCCCCAAAATCATCGCAAGGTAACCGCCAAGTTACATTGGGAGCACTTAAAGAATCATGTTTTAAGTTAATACGGGCAAACTATTGACAGCAAGAAATATTTTAATTTCCCCAAGATAAAAAAATAATGGTGCATATATAAGAAAAATGTGGCAAAGATTGTTTTGGAAATATCTATCTGTGAAGCTTACAGGCAATACTAAAATCATCATGTGGGCTTTGATGTGGCCCTCGCACGCTGGTCTTTTTGTATTCTGGGGGCCTCCGACTAGCCTATCTTGACACAAATCTCGATATAGCGTGGGATATAAATTTTTGACAATATAATTTAGTCTTTACGTTGATTACATAAAAATTAGAAAGACCTGTGAAAGTGATGGACAACACGAATCAAAGTTAACATGCAAGTTTAAATTTTTGCTCGAGTTTACCTAATATAAACATGGCTCCACAATGGACCAAATACACCTTGCAGAACACAGGTGTACTAGACAACACATCACTTGCTACACCAAAGTGTACTAGACCAACATCTGCTAAACACTAGTGAACTATACAAAACACCAGCTACACCCAGGAGTACTATAGCATACATCTCCTGTTACTCCCCGGTGTACTAGACCACACACCTGTAACACGCTGGTGTACTAGTCCACACACTTCCTGCTACCTCCAGATGTACTTGACCACACACCACTTGCTAGCCACTGAATTTTTAATAGACAAGGGCAGTGGACTCATACACTGCGACTCACAGAGTGCACTCATGGCATTGAACGCACATAGTAGTAACCCCCAGAAAATAGTCAGTGATATTCGAATGAATGTTTTAGCTGCTAAAGAAAACAGATTTGAAATTAAATTCCTATGGCTACCATCACATGTTGGCATCTTAAGGCATGACCCTGTTGATATGCTTGCAAAGACAGCCTGTAGAAAATCCGTGGCAAAAATTTTTATGGGGGTTTCATTAGTAGTGACAAAGAGAATACTTAAACAAATATTTAATGAAAATCTCACCGACTTAACAAATTCACAAAGACTTGAAAGTTGTAGCATTAAATATTATGATAGATATCATGAGGAGACATTCACATATGGGACTCTTAGAGAAAGAACTCAGCAATGTGATGTTATAATGGCCAAAATACGACTGGGATATAGACGTATCTGGCAGCTTTCTCAAAACCCAAATGTCGAGTACGCAATGTGTCAATTTTGTGAAAGAGAAAACATGCACACTTTTGAACATTATATTGTAGAATGTCCCATATTGACTGACTTTCGCCCTCCTTGGCTGAGGTATGCTGAACTCTTAACTACTATATGAATACCGGAACACTTGATGATATATTGGACTTGTAACCAAGATTGAGTATGTAATATATCAATTATACAATGTATGTCTGTGATTTAGCTATACAACTTGAGCTAGTAAAAGCATCTTTATCACCTTCAGTGGTTAAGTGCATAATTGCAAACTAGTTTCTCTATCAGCTATCTCACCCTGTATTACGTATGTAATACATGTAATATAATGTAATGTAATACAGTATAAGTACGTATGAGACAAAATTATGTGTATGTATGTGTGTATGTATGAAAGTATATTTCATTCATAGTGTGTGTATGTATATATATAAATAAATATATATATATATATATATATATATATATATATATATATATATATATATATATATATATATATATATATATATATATATATATATATATATATATATATATATATATATATATATATATATATTAGTATATTTTGGTAGCAGTCTTTCCTGTAGACATATATTATTAAATATGACCGAAAAAGTAAGATTAATAATTCTAACACGAATTTTCTCAATCTTTCGTACATTTCTTTTCACTGTTGGAGGTAATTCAAAAATCAATTCTCCAAAATTCATTTTTTTTTCTAGTCTGACGCGACACTTGAGCGCGTTTCGTGAAACTTATTACATTTTCAAAGACTTTACACATACACAACTGAATAGAACTTACATATCTCCGATTTGTTTATATCTACATTTGAGTGAGGTGGATGGGGTGAGGTGGTATTTAATAGGGTATTAATTTCATCAACACAAGACAGAACATGAAACAATGGGTATTGAAATGGAAGTGATTGTAGAAAGCCTATTGGTCCATATTTCTTGATGCTTCTATATTGGAGCGGAGTCTTGAGGTGGGTAGAATATAGTTGTGCATTAATTGGCTGTTGATTGCTGGTGTTGACTTCTTAATGTGCAGTGCCTCGCAAACGTCAAGCCGTCTGCTATCGCTGTATCTATCAATGATTTCTGTGTTGTTTACTAGGATTTCTCTGGCGATGGTTTGGTTGTGGGAAGAGATTATAAGTTCCTTAATGGAGCCCTGTTGCTTATGCATCGTTAAACGCCTAGAAAGAGATGTTGTTGTCTTGCCTATATACTGGGTTTTTTGGAGCTTACAGTCCCCAAGTGGGCATTTGAAGGCATAGACGACGTTGGTCTCTTTTAAAGCGTTCTGCTTTGTGTCTGGAGAGTTTCTCATGAGTAGGCTGGCCGTTTTTCTGGTTTTATAGTAAATCGTCAGTTGTATTCTCTGATTTTTGTCTGTAGGGATAACGTTTCTATTAACAATATCTTTCAGGACCCTTTCCTCCGTTTTATGAGCTGTGGAAAAGAAGTTCCTGTAAAATAGTCTAATAGGGGGTATTGGTGTTGTGTTAGTTGTCTCTTCAGAGGTTGCATGGCGTTTCACTTTCCTTCTTATGATGTCTTCGACGAAACCACTGGAGAAGCCGTTGTTGACTAGGACCTGCCTTACCCTACAGAGTTCTTCGTCGACTTGCTTCCATTCTGAGCTGTGGCTGAGAGCACGGTCGACATATGCGTTAACAACACTCCTCTTGTACCTGTCTGGGCAGTCGCTGTTGGCATTTAGGCATATTCCTATGTTCGTTTCCTTAGTGTAGACTGCAGTGTGGAAACCTCCTCTCTTTTCCATGACTGTTACATCTAGAAAGGGCAGCTTCCCATCCTTTTCCATCTCGTAAGTGAAACGCAGCACGGAACTCTGCTCAAATGCCTCCTTCAGCTCCTGCAGATGTCTGACATCAGGTACCTGTGTAAAAATGTCGTCAACATACCTGCAGTATATGGCCGGTTTCAAGTTCATGTCGACTAAGACTTTTTGCTCGATGGTACCCATGTAGAAGTTTGCAAACAGGACACCTAGGGGAGAACCCATGGCGACCCCATCTACTTGCTTATACATGTGCCCATCCGGGCTCAAGAAGGGTGTCTCTTTAGTATAAGCTTGGAGTAGTTTCCTCAGAATATTTTCTGGTATGTCAAGAGGAGTACAGGCTGGATCACGATACACTCTGTCGGCTATCATCCTGATTGTCTCGTCCACAGGTACGTTGGTAAACAGCGTTGGTATTGAGAAAATTCTTGTTAGAATTATTAATCTTACTTTTTCGGTCATATTTAATAATATATATATATATATATATATATATATATATATATATATATATATATATATATATATATATATATATATATATATATATATATATATATATATATATATATATTTTTTTTTTTTTCAAAGGGGAAGGGAGTACCACCTCTGGCTGGAAGAAGGGGGACCCATAGCCTCGGAGGAAACCACACATAACGCATTGGAGGGAATGTAGGTCCCCTCCAATACAGTTTCTGTGTGTTTTTCTCCTACCACCCCCTTCCCTTTTTTTTTCCTTTATTGTGTATTTAAAGGTTACAAAACATACAAGACAAATGCCTAAAGGTTATGGATCTCTTGACCCTCCTCCGCTTTTGGACAGGAACCGAGGACGCAGCAAGCATTTCCCCTCTGGATCGCCACACTGAGACGCTGAAATAAAAAACTGGAAGCCCTTGGGTCTCTGGTGACGTCAATGAGCTTGGAACCCAATTCCTTGAGAAATCCCAAGGCACTCTTGCCCCAGGGGCCATGCGTCTCAGACGCTATGGGAACAAAGAGGTATTGACCTTCCAGTCGCCTGTACTTGCGTGATTTTGCTGTTTCCCTGTGGTTGGCCGCCCCACCTGCTTGATCAGCTATATATATATATATATATATATATATATATTGTTATGATCTCAGCCTAACAATATATGTTTATTCAACAAGTTATTCAACAAGCCTGACCTAACTAGAAAGTATAGGAAATATAGAGGCGATAACACGGATGTAAAATAGTTTGTTGGATTTAATGAACAATTTGAGATTATGGGCGGTAAATAAGGAAATAGATAAATGACTGGTTAGGAGATGTGGATAATTTGCTGGAGGCGTGAGGATCGCTTCTGGAGGGCTTTGACCTCACTTGACGCCAGACATCGCAGGGGGAAAGCTGCGCTCCGTTTGAGCTCCCGTCAGAAAGGAACCCCAGTGATATATCTCTAAGAGAAGAGAAGTGTGTAGACATGTCAGCTGTGGAATTGAACTGAGAACGTTGTGGTCTCAAGTCCTGGACGGCGAGGAGAGTATTAAGCCGCCCAGAGACATTTTCGTGGGCTGTGTGGAGCGCCCTGACCAGGTGCCATCAGAGGGATAAATCTGTGCTAAGCACGATTTAAGCACGGTTCATAGTGATTGTTCATAGTTGGTCGTGTGCCCAGCGACAGTAGCAATGTTTATTGATAAGTTAGACTTGTTTTGATAAGGCAGAATGCCTAAAATAAGAGAGTGGAGAGGGAGGAACACGGAGCGATATCCGTCCCCTCTGAGCGCTGGCAGAGGACTGAGAGAGCCCCAGCTCCTCGCGGCGAAGAGTTGAGGAGCCGCCCGCCGGGCGAGGTGGAGCATGGACCCATCCAACGGGGAAGTCCACTCTCACTGCATGTAGAGAGTAGATAGATGTTAGATGCAAACACATTGTGTTGATTATTTCGTCTATGTGTTTATAAGGAAACATTTTTATTGGAGTGGTTTGTCTTTGGGGAAGAAGTTGCTGAGAACTTCGAAGCCAGCACAGAGGGAGTAATTGATGAGACTAAAAGGTAGTGAAGGAGAGGACCTCGAGCTGTGAGGAGAAGCAGTGAAGAGGAGTGTCACGTGCTTCTATAGAGGTGGTGAAGCACCATAGTTGCTCGAGGAAACTTCATGGTGTAGCAGCCAGGAGAGCTGTGGAAGACCCTAGCAGAAGGGTGAAGCACCGTAGTTGCTCAAGGAAAACTTCATGGTAGGAGCCTGGAGGAGCTGCAGAGGATCCTGGTAGTCAAGCCTGGAAGAACCTGAAGAGATCAGGGTAGTGAACTTCCAGATGTGGAAGGAAAGTTCTAAATGATCACTTGTAGGGAGTTGATAGAGTGTTATGCTTTAGCGTGTAAGACGCAGTGAAAGGCGAGTGATAGTTTGCCATTTTTGTACCAAGGTGTTTATACTGAAGCATAGAGTTACAGACGTAGGCTGGATTACCTACAGATGTATGTGTTCTAAGAGTGATAGGGTGATCGATTGATCATTGTTGTGTATCAAGGAACATTTATACTGATATATGTTATTGCATTCACATGCTGATTTTCCTTGTACATGTTTATAGATACATATTCTCTTGCTGATAGTGCAACATTGTATTATAAGACTTGATCTACTTGAGGAGGTTGATAGTATCAGGTGGTGAACCAGGAGATAGGACACCACTTGATAAGCAGATGATAGAGTTCTGATGGTGTTGGAGTGCAACCTGACTGAAATAATACAGAGTGTAGGATTCATTATTATTATTGTATGTGTGTATGTATCATGTATGTGCTTTGTCCAGTATATGTATTCCAATTTGCTGGTGTTTGCCCTTGTCCTAGTGTGGCTTCCCAGGAAATAGTAAAGGAAGAGAGAGAGAGAGAGAGAAAGAACAAAGAACCACCGCTGTGGACAGGGTAGGACAGAAAACTAGTAAGTCAAAGGGAATTGAGGAGATCATATCACATAAGGAGAGAGTGGGGAGTCACAGCGGCTCGAGAGGGTGTGTGCACAAGACAACGAGGCTAAGTGTTGGAGCCGCATCCCCTAAACATGTGACGTTGAGCCCTTCTCCAAGAGCCAGAAGCGCCTAGTGTGATCTCCTAGTGAGGTATAAGCACTCTACCGAGTTGTGGGTTGGGTTGTCTGTAAAGAAGGATCAACAACACAACGACAACACCACCAACCCATCTATAATAAATTGGGGGCCTGTGTCCGGGAGAGTGAACTGACACACCCACACCCTGTCCAAGAGAGGATTCGTAAGCCCCTTGTTGAAATAGATACACTGTGTGACCGTTGGTGTATATTCTCTCTCTTGAGAAGACTCACAGGACAAGATGGATAAGGTGCAAGCGTTTATGGAGTCAGGCAAGCCTGAGGACTTGGAAGGTTGCACGAGGGATCAATTGAAACAAATAGCAGAAAAATGCGGCATTAGGTTGAAAGCATCTAAAGTAGCTGGGATGAAGGATGAGATCCTGAAGCAGTTAAGAGCCAAAAGTGAAGCGGCAGAGCAAGGAGCCCAGAAAGGAGCTTAAAGTGGAAAGGAGGATGATGGGCAGGATGAAGTGAGATCCCAGGGATCGAGTAGGAGCAGTAAGAGTAGCCGCAGTAGCAGGAGCAGCCGAAATAGGAGCTTGGAGAGATTCCAGTTAGAGCTCCAGATGCAGCGTGAGGACAAGGAGAGACAGTTCCCGCTGGAAAAGATGAAATTGGAACTCCAGATGAGAAATGAAGCCGAGAAGGAAAAAGAGAAAACCAGACTGGAAATGGAAAAAGAGAAAACCAGAGTAAGAGAACTTGAGATGGAACAGGAGAAAGAAAAAGAAAAAGCCCAGGTTGAAAAAGAAAAAGAGAGAACAAAACAAATGCAGATAGAAGCGAATAGAACCTTGGCTGAACAAAGGATTGAACATGGGTTGCCAGAGAGCACCACCCAGGTATCAAACTCGCCAGATTTTAGGGTTAGGTATAAGGACATTCCCTTGTTTGTTCCTGAAGAGGCAGAGAGCTTCTTCGAGCACTTTGAAAAGGTGGCCTGTATCAAGGAGTGGCCACAGGAGGAATGGGCCCAGCTGGTCCAGTTAAGATTGACCGGTGCAGCCAGGGAGGCATACACCCAATTGTCACTGGAAGAGTGCCAGGATTATGCCACGGTAAAGAGCAGCATACTGCGCTCGTTTCAGTTAACCCCAGAAGCATATAGGAAGCACTTCAGAGAGATGGTGAAGGTTGGAGCATGTACCTTTGCTGAGACAGCAAGGGATCTGGAAAGACGATTCCAGAAATGGATTGCGGCTGCTGGAGTTGGATCTTACGCTGACCTGAAGCAACTGATGGTCATGGAGAAGTTCTTGGAGATGATGCATCCCGAAACAAAGTTCAAAATCCAAGAAGCAGGGATAAAGGAGGTGAAATATGCTGCAGATAGGGAGGATATGATTACGGAAGCATATAAGAGCTTGAGGAAGAACAGAGTGAAGAATGAGGTGAGACGCAACAGTAGCAGATCCAGTGGAGTCTGGGGAGGAAGAAGTTTTGGGGGGCAGATAAGCAGACCAGCTAGTTTTAAGCCCCAGGAAGGAAAGTTGTCGAGTCTGCCTGCTGGAGGTAAGCAGAAAAATAATAATGTGCAGAGGAGACAAGAGTCCAATGAAGCTCCCCAGAGTACGAGTAGTACGTCTTGCCTGAGGAACTCCAATACGAGTGGGCAGAGTCAGAGCCACTCGGGGGCGTATAGGAGAGATTTCTCCCAAATGAGATGCTACAAGTGCAACAGATCGGGTCACATGATGCGAGATTGTTGGCAGGGCGAGAGAGTTGTGACCCTGACCACGTGTGTTCCCCGGAAGAAGTACATTGATGTACAACAAGACAAACTACAGAAGGTAGATTTGATGAACGAGCGGTATAGGCCGTTCATTAGTAAAGGTTGGGTCGGCATAGAGGGTCAACCCGAGGTGGAGGTTAGTATCCTCAGGGATACTGGTGCCAATCAGAGTTTGATTCTGAGAGGCCTAATAGGAAATGATCGACTGTTAGCTGGCAGTAGGAAGATAAAGGTTCATGGGTTGTTGTCTAAGAGTGACATGCCCGTATGTGCTGTCCAGCTAGGGTCAGAATATGTGTTGGCAGAGGTGATGTTGGGAGTGTGCCCCGACATACCTATTCCAGGAGTCCAAGTGATCCTGGGGAATGACTTGTGCGGGACAAAGGTGTTGCCAAGAGTCATAGCGGAGACTGTGCCAGAGAAGTGCCCAGAAATCCACAGCACGGGTGGGACACCTGAGAGTGTGAACCTGACTGACATCCGAGGAGATGATTCAGGAGACCGCCAAGCCATTAAGTACCCTGTCTCGGTAGTGATGAAGGCAGAGGTGGCCGACGAGGAAGACACTGGAGAAGGTGAGACAGTGTCGATTCAACCAGTAGAGGATATCGAAGAAGAATCATGTGAAGAGAGCGAACCAACCTGAAGAGAGCCCAGACCGGTTAAATTAAGAGTCGGAAGGCGAATGCAACTGTGCTGAGTATAAATGAGGAAGGATGTGGACAGACTGAGGATGGGAGTAGAGCGTTAAGTGGTCCACGAGCACAGAAGCATAGGGATAGTGGAGTTAAGTTGTGGGAGATGTCAAGAGGTAAAATGTTTCACAGACAACGTGGAGGAGAAGTAGAAGTAGTACAAGTAGTGAAGTAACCGAGAAAGAGTAGTAGCTGAGAAAGTGAAAGGAGAAGAGGCAGTATGTATGGAGAGATGCTTACGAGCACTCTAGGAGAGGTAAAGCGACATGTACGGTCGAGTGCTGTTGGATGTAGTAAAGTGCTCGAAGAAACTTTTAGAGAACGAAGAAGAGTTGAAGGAGAAGAAATGGAGTGGTACAGAGGTGAGAAGTGTGAGAAGAGGATGAGGATACAAGTATGGAGGAATAGAAGAAAGCCGAGGACTCGATGGAAGTCAAACAGGATGAGGTCTCGGATATATGAGGAGACGAAAGGGAGGATCGTCGGTGAAGACGAGGGAGCGAAGTATGATGAGAGGAGACGGAAGTATAATGGCAGTAGATGGAAGTGTGAAGACGACAGAGGCGGTACAGACAGTAGATGTCTGACTCTGGACGAGAAGAGAAGAAGACGAGGAAACAGAGGGTGGAAACAATAAGTAGAGTGGACCGATGGAGTGCAGGCGTCCTAGGAGGACAGCCTAGCCAAGAGGTGCCAGAGGAGCCAGATCGTTTGTGAGAGGATCCATGTTTCTGGCGAGTTGTGAGCCAGATGTTGCAAGGAGCCACGAACTAATTGTAGACTCCTAAGGGAGTACGTGAGCAGATCAACCGGTCGAACCATTCAGTTGAAGAATGAGACAGTGTGGTGGCGGATGTATTATCCCGAGCTTTGCCACTGGAATAACTCTCAAAAATACGGGGAGGGGAGT
This sequence comes from Procambarus clarkii, assembly GCF_040958095.1. NCBI lineage: Eukaryota > Metazoa > Arthropoda > Malacostraca > Decapoda > Cambaridae > Procambarus > Procambarus clarkii. Next base: position 46,363,376 of record NC_091165.1, on the reverse strand, counting down.
GTTATGATCTCAGCCTACAGGAAAAACGAGTCTCCCCCCTTGAGAGCTATTCAACAAGCCTGACCTAACTAGAAAGTATAGGAAATATAGAGGCAATAATACAGATGTAAAATAGTTTGTTTGATTTAATGAACAATTTGAGATTATGGGCAGTAAATAAGGAAATAGATAAATGACTGGTTAAGAGATGTGGATAATTTGCAGGAGGCATGAGGATCGCTTCTGGAGGGCTTTGACCTCACTTGAGGCCAGACATCGCAGGGGGAAAGCCGCGCTCTGTTTGAGCTCCCGTCAGAAAGGAACCCCTAGTGATATATCTCTAAGAGAAGAGAAGAGTGTAGACGTGCCAGCTGTGGAATTGAGCTGAGAACGTTGTGGTCTCAAGTCCTGGACGGCGAGGAGAGTATTAAGCCGCCCAGAGATATTTTCGTGGGCTGTGTGGAGCGCCTTGACCAGACGCCGTCAGAGGGATAGCGCTCTCGACTAGATAATCTGTGGTAAGCACGATTTAAGCCAGTTAATAGTGATTGTTTGTAGTTGGTCGTGTGCCCAGCGACGGTAGCAATGTTTATTGATACGTTAGACATGTTTTGATAAGGCAGAAGGCCTAAAATAAGAGAGTGGAGAGGGAGGAACACGGAGCGACATCCGTCCCCTCTGAGCGCTGGCAGAGGACTGAGAGAGCCCCAGCTCCTCGCGGCGGAGAGTTGAGGAGCCGCCCGCCGGGCGAGGTGGAGCATGGACCCGTCCAACAGGGGAGTCCACTCCCACTGAATGTAGAGAGTAGATAGATGTTAGATGCAAGGACATTGCGTGGATTATTTCGACTATGTGTTTATAAGGAAACATTTTTATTGGAGTGGTTTGTCTTTGGGGAAGAAGTTGCTGAGAACTTCGAAGCCAGCACAGAGGGAGTAATTGATGAGACTCCAAGGTAGTGGAGGTGAGGACCTCGAGCTGTGAGGAGAAGCAGTGAAGAGAAGTGTCACGTACTTCTGTAGAGGTGGTGAAGCACCATAGTTGCTCGAGGGAACTTCATGGTGTAGCAGCCAAGAGAGCTGAGGAGGAACCTAGCAGAAGGGTGAAGCACCGTAGTTGCTCAAGGAAAACTTCATGGTAGGAGCCCGGAGGAGCTGCAGAGGATCCTGGTAGTTAAGCCCGGAAGAACCTGAAGAGATCATGGTAGTGAACTTCCAGATGTGAAAGGAAAGTTCTAAATGATCACTTGTAGGGAGTTGATAGAGTGTTTGGCTTTAGAGTGTAATACGCAGTGAGAGGTGAGTGATAGTTTGGCATTTTTGTACCAAGGTGTTTATACTGAAGCATAGAGTTACAGACGTAGGCTGGATTACCTACAGATGTATGTGTTCTAGGAGTGATAGGGTGATCGATTGATCATTGTTGTGTGTCAAGGAACATTTATACTGATATATGTTATTGCATTCACATGCTGATTTTCCTTGTGCATGTTTATAGATATATATTCTCTTGCTGATAGTGCAACATTGTATTATAAGACTTGATCTACTTGAGGTGGTTGATAGTATCAGGTTTTGAACCAGAAGATAGGATACCACTTGATAAGCAGATGATAGAGTTCTGATGGTGTTGGAGTGCAACCTGACTGAAATAATGCAGAGTGTAGGATTCATTATTATTTTTTTTTTTTTTTTTTTTTTTTTTGAGATATATACAAGAGTTGTTACATTCTTGTACAGCCACTAGTACGCGTAGCGTTTCGGGCAAGTCCTTAATCCTATGGTCCCTGGAATACGATCCCCTGCCGCGAAGAATCGTTTTTTCATCCAAGTACACATTTTACTGTTGCGTTAAACAGAGGCTACAGTTAAGGAATTGCGCCCAGTAAATCCTCCCCGGCCAGGATACGAACCCATGACATAGCGCTCGCGGAACGCCAGGCGAGTGTCTTACCACTACACCACGGAGACTGCTAAATTGTATGTGTGTATTATTATTGTATGTGTGTATGTATCGTGTATGTGCGTTGTCCAGTAAATGTATTCCAATTTGCTGGTGTTTGCCCTTGTCCTAGTGAGGCTTCCCAGGAAATAGTAAAGGAAGAGAGAGAGAGAGAGAAAGAACAAAGAACCACCACTGTGGGCAGGGTAGGACGGAAAACTAGTAAGTCAAAGAGGATTGAGATCATATCACATAAGGAGAGAGTGGGGAGTCACAGTGGCTCGAGTGGGTGTGTGCACGTGACAACGAGGCTAATTGTTGGAGCCGCATCCTCTAAACGTGTGACGTTGAGCCCCTCTCCAAGAGCCAGAAGCGCCAAGTGTGATCTCCTAGTGAGGTATAAGCACTCTACCGAGTTGTGGGTTGGGTTGTCTGTAAAGAAGGATCAACAACACAACGACAACACCACCAACCCATCTATAATATTTTACATACATATATATCATATATATATATATATATATATATATATATATATATATATATATATATATATATATATATATATATATTTATATATATGCAAACAAGCCTGAATGATCCCCAGGACTATATGCGACTGAAAACTCAAACCCCAGAAGTGACTCGAACCCATACTCCCAGGAGCAACGCAACTGGTATCTACAGGACGCCTTAATCCCTTGACCATCACGATCGGACAAAAGGTAGTGATATTCGAAGATATTTGAACCACTTCCCCGCCGGCACTCAGATGGTAATCTTGGGCATAGCATTTTATCAAATCACCTCATTCTTTGGGACACACATGAGGAACACAAATGCGAACAAGCCTGAATGGTCCCCAGGACTATATGCGACTGAAAACTCACACCCCAGAAGTGACTCGAACCCATAGTGCCAGGAGCAACGCAACTGGTATCAACAGGACGCCTTAATCCGCTTGACTATTACAACCGGACAAAAGGAAGTGATAGCCGAAGCTATTTGAACCCCTTCCCTGCCGGCACTCTTATGGTAATCTTGGGCATAGCATTTTATCAAATCACCTCATTCTTTGGGGCACACATGAGGAACACAAATGCAAACAAGCCTGAATAGTCCCCAGGACTATATGCGACTGAAAACTCACACCCTAGAAGTGACTCGAACCCATACTGCCAGAAGCAACACAACTGGTATCTACAGGACGCCCTAATTAGAAACTCTCCAGACACAAAGCAGAACGCTTTAAAAGAGACCAATGTCGTCTATGCCTTCAAATGCCCACTTGGGGACTGGAAGCCTCTAAGAATTCAGTATATAGGCAAGACAACAACATCTCTTTCCAGGCGATTAACGATGCATAAGCAACAGGGCTCCATTAAGGAACAAATAATCTCTTCCCACAACCAGACCATCACCAGAGAAGTCTTAACGAAAAACACGGAAATAATCGATTGATACAGCGCTAGCAGGCGGCTTGATATCTGCGAGGCACTACACATTAAGAAGTCGACACCAGCAATCAACAGCCAATTAATGCACAACTATATTCTACCCACTTCAAGACTCCGCACCAATATAGAAGCATCAAGAAATATGGGCCAATAGGCCCTCTGCAGTTACTTTCATTCTTCCCTTTAACTTACAAAATATTATACCCATTGTTTCGTGTTCTGTCTTGTGTTGAAAGTTTGTTTTCACCTCATCCAAAACTGTTGTAACATATCACCTCACCCAAATGCAGATATAAAATCGAAGATGTTTGAACTTTGTTCAGTTATAGTTGTGTGTGTGCAAACTAAAGTCTTTGAAAATGTAATAAGTTTTACGAAACGCGTTCAAGTGTCACGTCAGACTAGAAATAAAAATGAATTTTGGAGAATCGATTTTTCAGTTACCATCAACAGTGAAATGAAATATAAGACACATAGAGAAAATTCGTGTTAGAATTATTAATCTTATTTTTTCGGTGATATTTAATAAAATGTGTCTACAAGAAAGACTGCTACCAAAATATACTAATATTAAAACGCACGACCCAGCAGCAAGGAATCTAGCATTCACGATAAAATATCGCCATGATCTGATTCGTAATCAGATACATAAGGCAGAAAATGAAATCAAAGACAACAAAACGCAACTATTTCATGCTACAAACCAATGGAGAAACAGCAACATCGACGAAAGTCTCCGTACTCGCATCGAGCAACACCTCGACATTCTCACAGATCGACATCACCTCAGCACCGAAACCAGGATAATCAAGAAACTAACAACGATATATATATATATATATATATATATATATGTCGTACCTAGTAGCCAGAACGCACTCCTTAGCCAACTATGCAAGGCCCGATTTGCCTAATAAGCAAAATTTTCGTGAATTAATATATTTTCTATAGTTTTTTTCTTATGAAATGATAAAGCTACCCATTTCATAATGTATGAGGTCAATTTTTTTTTATTTTAGTTAAAAGTAACGTAGATATATGACCGAACCTAACCAACCCTACCTAACCTAACCTAACCTATCTTTATAGGTTAGGTTAGGTTAGGTAGCCGAAAAAGTTAGGTTAGGTCAGGTTAGGTAGGTTAGGTAGTCGAAAAACAATTAATTCATGAAAACTTGCCTTATTAGGCAAATCGGGCCCTGCATAGTAGGCTGAGAAGTGAGTTCTGGCTACTAGGTACGACATATATATATATATATATATATATATATGTCGTACCTAATAGCCAGAACGCACTTCTCAGCCTACTATTCAAGGCCCGATTTGCCTAATAAGCCAAGTTTTCATGAATTAATGTTTTTTCGTCTACCTAACCTACCTAACCTAACCTAACCTAGCTTTTTTGGCTACCTAACCTAACCTTACCTATAAATATAGGTTAGGTTAGGTTAGGTAGGGTTGGTTAGGTTCGGTCATATATCTACGTTAATTTTAACTCCAATAAAAAAAAATTGACCTCATACATAATGAAATGGGTAGCTTTATCATTTCATAAGGAAAAAATTAGAAAAAATATATTAATTCAGGAAAACTTGGCTTATTAGGCAAATCGGGCCTTGAATAGTAGGCCAAAAAGTGAGTTCTGGCTACTAGGTACGACATATATATATATATATATATGTCGTACCTAATAGCCAGAACGCACTTCTCTGCCTACTATGCAAGGCCCGATTTGCCTAATAAGCCAAGTTTTCATGAATTAATTGTTTTTCGACTACCTAACCTACCTAACCAAACCTAACCTAACTTTTTCGGCTACCTAACCTAACCTAACCTAAAAAGATAGGTTAGGTTAGGTTAGGTAGGGTTGGTTAGGTTTGGTCATATATCTACGTTAATTTAACTCCAATAGAAAAATATTGACCTCATACATAATGAAATGGGTAGCTTTATCATCTCATAAGAAAAAAAATTGAGAAAATATAATAATTCAGGAAAACTTGGCTTATTAGGCAAATCGGGCCTTGCATAGTAGGCCGAGAAGTGCGTTCTGGCTACTAGGTACGACATATATATATATATATATATATATATATATATATATATATATATATATATATATATATATATATATGTCGTACCTAATAGCCAGAACGCACTTCTCAGCCTACTATTCAAGGCCCGATTTGCCTAATAAGCCAAGTTTTCATGAATTAATGTTTTTTCGTCTACCTAACCTACCTAACCTAACCTAACCTAGCTTTTTTTGGCTACCTAACCTAACCTTACCTATAAATATAGGTTAGGTTAGGTTAGGTAGGGTTGGTTAGGTTCGGTCATATATCTACGTTAATTTTAACTCCAATAAAAAAAATTGACCTCATACATAGAGAAAAGGGTTGCTTTATCATTTCATAAGAAAAAAATTATAGTAAATATATTAATTCAGGAAAACTTGGCTTATTAGGCAAATCGGGCCTTGAATAGTAGGCTGAGAAGTGAGTTCTGGCTACTAGGTACGACATATATATATATATATATATATATATATATATGTCGTACTTAGTAGCCAGAACGCACTTCTCTGCCTACTATGCAAGGCCCGATTTGCCTAATAAGCCAAGTTTTCATGATTTAATTGTTTTCCGACTACCTAACCTACCTAACCTAACCTAACCTAGCTTTTTCTGCTACCTAACCTAACCTAACCTATAAAGATAGGTTAGGTTAGGTTAGGTAGGGTTGGTTAGGTTCGGTCATATATCTACGTTAATTTTAACTCCAATAAAAACAAATTGACCTCATACATAATGAAATGGGTGGCTTTATCATTTCATAAGAAAAAAATTAGAGAAAATATATTAATTCAGGAAAACTTGGCTTATTAGGCAAATCGGGCCTTGCATAGTAGGCTGAGAAGTGCGTTCTGGCTACTAGGTACGACATATATATATATATATATATATATATATATATATATATATATATATATATATATATATATATATATATATAAATATATATATATATATATATATATATATATATATATATAAATATATATATAAATATATATATATATGTATATATATATATATATATATATATATATATATATATATATATATATATATATATATATATATGTCGTACCTAATAGCCAGAACGCACTTCTCAGCCTACTATGCAAGGCCCGATTTGCCTAATAAGCCAAATTTTCATGAATTAATTGTTTTTCGTCTACCTAACCAACCTAACCTAACCTAACCTAGCTTTTTTTGGCTACCTAACCTAACCTTACCTATAAACATAGGTTAGGTTAGGTTAGGTAGGGTTGGTTAGGTTCGGTCATATATCTACGTTAATTTTAACTCCAATAAAAAAAAATTGACCTCATACATAGAGAAAAGGGTTGCTTTATCATTTCATAAGAAAAAAATTATAGTAAATATATTAATTCATGAAAACTTGGCTTATTATGCAAATCGGGCCTTGAATAATAGGCTGAGAAGTGAGTTCTGGCTACTAGGTACGACATATATATATATATATATATATATATGTCGTACCTAATAGCCAGAACGCACTTCTCAGCCTACTATTCAAGGCCCGATTTGCCTAATAAGCCAAGTTTTCATGAATTAATGTTTTTTCGTCTACCTAACCTACCTAACCTAACCTAACCTAGCTTTTTTTGGCTACCTAACCTAACCTTACCTATAAATATAGGTTAGGTTAGGTTAGGTAGGGTTGGTTAGGTTCGGTCATATATCTACGTTAATTTTAACTCCAATAAAAAAAAATTGACCTCATACATAGAGAAAAGGGTTGCTTTATCATTTCATAAGAAAAAAATTATAGTAAATATATTAATTCAGGAAAACTTGGCTTATTAGGCAAATCGGGCCTTGAATAGTAGGCTGAGAAGTGAGTTCTGGCTACTAGGTACGACATATATATATATATGTCGTACCTAGTAGCCAGAACGCACTACTCAGCCTACTATGCAAGGCCCGATTTGCCTAATAATCCAAGTTTTCCTGAATTAATATATTTTCTCTAAGTTTTTTCTTATGAAATGATAAAGCTACCCATTTCATTATGTATGAGTTCAATTTTTTTTAATTGGAGTTAAAATTAACGTAGATATATGACCGAACCTAACCAACCCTACCTAACCTAACCTAACATATCTTTATAGGTTAGGTTAGGTTAGGTAGCCGAAAAAGTTGGGTTAGGTTAGGTTAGGTAGGTTAGGTAGTTGAAAAACAATTAATTCATGAAAACTTGGCTTATTAGGCAAATTGGGCCTTGCATAGTAGCCTGAGAAGTGCGTTCTGGCTACTAGGTACGACATATATAGTAGTAGGCATCCTTCAGTCTCGGGAGACTATGGAGTTGCGCCCTAGTTGTCAATCCTGGTGCAGCGTCTGGTGTGACTGATGAGGCCAATCCGAGAGTGGCAGTCCATCCCACACCGAGCACAAACGAAGTCCGATTCTGGTCTGTCTTCCTGGTTACCGGCTTTCCTTCTCTGTCTCTTTGCCTCCGATTCCTTGGCAAGTGACTCCTCGAACATGGAGAGACCTCGTTGAACAGACTGCCTCCAGGCTGAACGGTCTGCAGCCAGTGTCTCCCATATAGCAAGATCGACGTCCATGGCTTCCAGGTCCCTTTTGCATACGTCTTTGTACCGTAGCTGGGGCTTGCCTACTGGACGCTTTCCCTGCCTCAGCTCTCCATACAGGAGATCCTTGGGGATCCTGCCGTCGCCCATTCGCACAACGTGCCCGAGCCAGCGCATTCGTCTCTGTTTCAGCATTGTGTACATGCTGGTGATTCTTGCTCTCCCCAAGACGTTGTTGTTTGTCACCTTGTCCTGCCAGGTGATGTCCAAGATGTGTCTAAGGCAGCGCATGTGGTAGGCATTCAGCCGTCTTTCCTGACGGGCGCGGAGTGTCCAAGACTCACTGCCATAAAGGAGAGTGCTCAGGACACAGGATCTGTAAACCTGAATCTTAGTATACTCAGTCAGCCTATTGTTGGCCCACACTCTCTTTGTCAGTTTGGACATGGTAGTAGATGCCTTACCGATGCGTTTGTTTAGCTCCGTATCAAGATATATATATATATATATATATATATATATATATATATATATATATATATATATATGTCGTACCTAGTAGCCAGAACTCACTTCTCAGCCTACTATGCAAGGCCCAATTTGCCTAATAAGCCAAGTTTTCATGAATTAATTGTTTTTCGACTACCTAACCTACCTAACCTAACCTAACCTAACCTAACCGTTTCGGTTACCTAACCTAACATAACCTATAGAGATAGGTTAGGTTAGGTTAGGTAGGGTTGGTTAGGTTCGGTCATATATCTACGTTAATTTTAACTCCAATAAAAAAATTGACTTCATACATAATGAAATGGGTAGCTTTATCATTTCATAAGAAAAAAATTAGAGAAAATATATTAATTCAGGAAAACTTGGCCTATTAGGCAAATCGGGCCTTGCATAGTAGGCTGAGAAGTGCGTTCTGGCTACTAGGTACGACATATATATATATATATATATATATATATATATATATATATATATATATATATATATATATATATATATATATATATATATATATATATATATATGTCGTACCTAGTAGCAAGAATGCACTTCTCAGCCTACTATGCAAGGTCCGATTTGCGTAATGAGCCAAGTTTTCCTGAATTAATATATTTTCTCTAATTTTTTTCTTATGAAATGATAAAGCTACCCATTTCATTATGTATGAGGTCAATTTTTTTTATTGGAGTTAAAATTAACGTAGATATATGACCGAACCTAACCAACCCTACCTAACCTAACCTAACCTAACTTTATAGGTTAGGTTAGGTTAGGTAGCCGACAAAGTTAGGTTAGGTTAGGTTAGGTAAGTTAGGTAGTCGAAAAAACATTAATTCATGAAAACTTGGCTTGTTAGGCAAATCGGGCCTTGCATAGTAGGCTGAGAAGTACGTTCTGGCTACTAGGTACGACATATATATATATATATTTATTAGTATATTTTGGTAGCAGTCTTGCCTGTAGACATATATTATTAAATATGACCGAAAAAGTAAGATTAATAATTCTAACACGAATTTTCTCAATCTTTCGTACATTACGCTTCACTGTTGGAGGTAAATCAAAAATCACTTCTCCAAAATTCATTTTTATTTCTAGTCTGACGCGACACGGGCGCGTTTCGTAAAACTTATTACATTTTCAAAGACTTCACAAATACACAACTGATTAGAACGTATCTCTGATTTTATATCTACATTTGAGTGAGGTGGGAGGGGTGATGTGGCATTAACACAAGACAGAACAAGAGGGGATATTAATAGGGTATTAAAAGTATCAACACAAGACAGAACAGAAACAATGGGTATTGAATAGAAGTGTTTGTAGAAAGCCTATTGGTCCATATTTCTTGATGCTTCTATATTGGAGCGGAGTCTTGAGGTGGGTAGAATATAGTTGTGCAATAATTGGCTGTTGATTGCTGGTGTTGACTTCTTGATGTGTAGTGCCTCGCAAACGTCAAGCCGCCTGCTATCGCTGTATCTATCGATGATTTCTGTGTTGTTTACTAGGATTTCTCTGGCGATGGTTTGGTTATGGGAAGAGATTATATGTTCCTTAATGGAGCCCTGTTGCTTATGCATCGTTAAACGCCTAGAAAGAGATGTTGTTGTCTTGCCTATATACTGGGTTTTTTGGAGCTTACAGTCCCCAAGTGGGCATTTGAAGGCATAGACGACATTAGTCTCTTTTAAAGCGTTCTGTTTTGTGTCTGGAGAGTTTCTCATGAGTAGGCTGGCCGTTTTTCTGGTTTTATAGTAAATCGTCAGTTCTATCCTCTGATTTTTGTCTGTAGGGATAACGTTTCTATTAACAATATCTTTCAGGACCCTTTCCTCCGTTTTATGAGCTGTGGAAAAGAAGTTCCTGTAAAATAGTCTAATAGGGGGTATAGGTGTTGTGTTAGTTGTCTCTTCAGAGGTTGCATGGCTTTTCACTTTCCTTCTTATGATGTCTTCGATGAAACCATTGGAGAAGCCGTTATTGACTAGGACCTGCCTTACCCTACAGAGTTCTTCGTCGACTTGCTTCCATTCTGAGCTGTGGCTGAGAGCACGGTCGACGTATGCGTTAACAACACTCCTCTTGTACCTGTCAGGGCAGTCGCTGTTGGCATTTAGGCACATTCCTATGTTTGTTTCCTTAGTGTAGACTGCAGTGTGGAAACCTCCGCCCTTTTCCATGACTGTTACATCTAGAAAAGGCAGCTTCCCATCCTTTTCCGTCTCGTAAGTGAAACGCAGCACGGAACTCTGCTCAAATGCCTCCTTCAGCTCCTGCAGATGTCTGACATCAGGTACCTGTGTAAAAATGTCGTCAACATACCTGCAGTATATGGCCGGTTTCAAGTTCATGTCGACTAAGACTTTTTGCTCGATGGTACCCATGTAGAAGTTTGCAAACAGGACACCTAGGGGAGAACCCATGGCGACCCCATCTACTTGCTTATACATGTGCCCATCCGGGCTCAAGAAGGGTGCCTCTTTAGTACAAGCTTGGAGTAGTTTTCTCAGAATACTTTCTGGCATGTCAAGAGGAGTTAAAGCGGCAGCTAAAAGCCTTCGTGAGAACAAGGAGATAGTTGTCAGGAGAGGTGACAAGTCGCCAATATATGTCATTCTTAAAAAAGACGAATATCTGGCGAAAATGAACATCATACTCTCTGACCAAACTAAGTTCCAAAGGGTAACGAAGGACACTACAGCCGAATTAAAAGCAAAGGTCAACAAACTGATCGAAACTGTGAACGCCAAGAAATCCGGACTCCACCTGCCAAAGATCATTGGGGAATATAAACCTGGATATGCGTATGGAAATGTCAAGACGCACAAGCCTGGAAACCCACTTCGGCCAATCATTAGCCAGATACCCACACCCACGTACAGACTGGCAAAGCGACTCAACGGCCTGCTGACTCCTTATGTTCCTTGCGCCTTCAGCCTGAAGTCTCCAAAGGAATTTGTGGACTTACTGCGGGGCACACGGGCCACAGGGATAAGAGCCTCGTTGGACGTAGAATCGCTGTTTACCAACGTACCTGTGGACGAGACAATCGGAATGATAGCCGACAGAGTGTATCGTGATCCAGCCTGTACTCCTCTTGACATGCCAGAAAGTATTCTGAGGAAACTACTCCAAGCTTGTACTAAAGAGGCACCCTTCTTGAGCCCGGATGGGCACATGTATAAGCAAGTAGATGGGGTCGCCATGGGTTCTCCCCTAGGTGTCCTGTTTGCAAACTTCTACATGGGTACCATCGAGCAAAAAGTCTTAGTCGACATGAACTTGAAACCGGCCATATACTGCAGGTATGTTGACGACATTTTTACACAGGTACCTGATGTCAGACATCTGCAGGAGCTGAAGGAGGCATTTGAGCAGAGTTCCGTGCTGCGTTTCACTTACGAGACGGAAAAGGATGGGAAGCTGCCTTTTCTAGATGTAACAGTCATGGAAAAGGGCGGAGGTTTCCACACTGCAGTCTACACTAAGGAAACAAACATTGGAATGTGCCTAAATGCCAACAGCGACTGCCCTGACAGGTACAAGAGGAGTGTTGTTAACGCATACGTTGACCGTGCTCTCAGCCACAGCTCAGAATGGAAGCAAGTCGACGAAGAACTCTGTAGGGTAAGGCAGGTCCTAGTCAATAACGGCTTCTCCAATGGTTTCATCGAAGACATCATAAGAAGGAAAGTGAAAAGCCATGCAACCTCTGAAGAGACAACTAACACAACACCTATACCCCCTATTAGACTATTTTACAGGAACTTCTTTTCCACAGCTCATAAAACGGAGGAAAGGGTCCTGAAAGATATTGTTAATAGAAACGTTATCCCTACAGACAAAAATCAGAGGATACAACTGACGATTTACTATAAACCAGAAAAACGGCCAGCCTACTCATGAGAAACTCTCCAGACACAAAACAGAACGCTTTAAAAGAGACTAATGTCGTCTATGCCTTCAAATGCCCACTTGGGGACTGTAAGCTCCAAAAAACTCAGTATATAGGCAAGACAACAACATCTCTTTCTAGGCGTTTAACGATGCATAAGCAACAGGGCTCCATTAAGGAACATATAATCTCTTCCCATAACCAAACCATCGCCAGAGAAATCCTAGTAAACAACACAGAAATCATCGATAGATACAGCGATAGCAGGCGGCTTGATGTTTGCGAGGCACTACACATCAAGAAGTCAACACCAGCAATCAACAGCCAATTATTGCACAACTATATTCTACCCACCTCAAGACTCCGCTCCAATATAGAAACATCAAGAAATATGGACCAATAGGCTTTCTACAAACACTTCTATTCAATACCCATTGTTTCTGTTCTGTCTTGTGTTGATACTTTTAATACCCTATTAATATCCCCTCTTGTTCTGTCTTGTGTTAATGCCACATCACCCCTCCCACCTCACTCAAATGTAGATATAAAATCAGAGATACGTTCTAATCAGTTGTGTATTTGTGAAGTCTTTGAAAATGTAATAAGTTTTACGAAACGCGCCCGTGTCGCGTCAGACTAGAAATAAAAATGAATTTTGGAGAAGTGATTTTTGATTTACCTCCAACAGTGAAGCGTAATGTACGAAAGATTGAGAAAATTCGTGTTAGAATTATTAATCTTTCTTTTTCGGTCATATATATTTATATATATATATATATATATATATATATATATATATATATATATATATATATATATATATATGTCGTACCTAATAGCCAGAACGCACTTCTCAGCCTACTATGCAAGGCCCGATTTGCCTAATACGCCAAGTTTTCATGAACTAATTGTTTTTCGACGACCTAACCTACCTAACCTAACCTAACCTAACTTTTTCGGCTACCTAACCTAACCTAACCTATAAAGATAGGCTAGGTTAGGTTAGGTAGGGTTGGTTAGGTTCTGTCATATATCTACGTTAATTTTAACTCCAATAAAAAAAAAATGACCTCATACATAATGAAGTGGGTAGCTTTATCATTTCATAAGAAAAAAATTAGAGAAAATATATTAATTCAGGAAAACTTGGCTCATTAGGCAAATCGGGCCTTGCATAGTAGGCTGAGAAGTGCGTTCTGGCTACTAGGTACGACATATATATATATATATATATATATATATATATATGTCGTAGCTAGTAGCCAGAACACACTTCTCAGCCTACTATGCAAGGCCCGTTTTGCCTAATAAGCCAAGTTTTCCAGAACTAATATATTTTCTCTAATTTTTTTCTTATGAAATGATAAAGCTACCCATTTCATTATGTATGGGTCAATTTTTTTTTATTCGAGTTAAAATTAACGTAGATATATGACCGAACCTAACCAACCCTACCTAACCTAACCTAACCTATCTTTATAGGTTAGGTTAGGTTAGGTAGCCGAAAAAGTTAGGTTAGGTTAGGTTTGGTAGGTTAGGTAGTCGAAAAACAATTAATTCATGAAAACTTGGCTTATTAGGCAAAATGGGCCTTGCATAGTAGGCTGAGAAGTACGTTCTGGCTACTAGGTACGACATATATATATATATATATATATATATATATATATATATATATATATATATATATATATATATATATATATATATATATATATATATATATATATACATATATATATATATATATATATATATATATGTCGTACCTAGTAGCCAGAACGCACTTCTCAGCCTACTATGCAAGGCCCGATTTGCCTAATAAGCCAAGTTTTCATGAATTAATGTGTTTTCGACTACCTAACCTACCTAACCTAACCTAACCTAACTTTTTCGGCTACCAAACCTAACCTAGCCTAAAAAGATAGGTTAGGTTAGGTTAGGTAGGGTTGGTTAGGTTCGGTCATATATCTACGTTAATTTTAACTTCAATAAAAAAAATTGTCCTCATGCATAATGAAATGGGTAGCTTTATCATTTCATAAGAAAAAAATTAGAGAAAATATATTAGTTCTGGAAAACTTGGCTTATTAGGCAAAACGGGCCTTGCATAGTAGGCTGAGAAGTGCGTTCTGGCTACTAGGTACGACATATATATATATATATATATATATATATATATATATATATATATATATATATATATATATATATATCTATATGTCGTAGCTAGTAGCCAGAACGCACTTCTCAGCCTACTATGCAAGGCCCGTTTTGCCTAATAAGCCAAGTTTTCCAGAACTAATATATTTTCTCTAATTTTTTTCTTATGAAATGATAAAGCTACCCATTTCATTATTTATGGGTCAATTTTTTTTTATTGGAGTTAAAATTAACGTAGATATATGACCGAACCTAACCAACCCTACCTAACCTAACCTAACCTATCTTTATAGGTTAGGTTAGGTTAGGTAGCCGAAAAAGTTAGGTTAGGCTAGGTTTGGTAGGTTAGGTAGTCGAAAAACAATTAATTCATGAAAACTTGGCTTATTAGGCAAAATGGGCCTTGCATAGTAGGCTGAGAAGTACGTTCTGGCTACTAGGTACGACATATATATATATATATATATATATATATATATATATATATATATATATATATATATATATATATATATATATATATATATATATATATATATATATATATATATATATATATGAATGAAAACTCACACCCCAGAAGTGACTCGAACCCATACTCCCAGAAGCAACGCAACTGGTAACTACAGGGCGCCTTAATCCGCTTGACCATCACGGCCGTCAAAAGGAAGTGATAGCCGAGGCTATTTGAGCCACTTCCCCGCCGGCAACTCGGATGGTAATCTTGGGCATAGCATTTCACCAAATCACTCATTCTTTAGTTATATATATGTAGTTACCAGTTGCGTTGCTTCTGGGAGTATGGGTTCGAGTCACTTCTGGGGTGTGAGTTTTCATTCGCATATAGTCCTGGGGACCATTCAGGCTTGTTCGCATATATATATATATATATATATATATATATATATATATATATATATATATATATATATATATATATATATATATATATATATATGTCGTACCTAGTAGCCAGAACTCACTTCTCAGCCTACTATGCCAGGTCCGATTTGCCTAATAAGCCAAGTTTTACTGAATTAATATATTTTCTCTAATTTTTTCTTATGAAATGATAAAGCTAGCCATTTCATTATGTATGAGGTCAATTTTTTTTATTGGAGTTAAAATTGACGTAGATATATGACCGAACCTAACCAACCCTACCTAACCTATCTTTATAGGTTAGGTTAGGTTAGGTTTCCGAAAACGTTAGGTTAGGTTAGGTTAGGTAAGTTAGGTAGTCGAAAAAACATTAATTCATGGAAACTAGGCTTATTAGGCAAATCGGGCGTTGCATAGTAGGCTGAGAAGTGAGTTCTGGCTACTAGGTACGACATATATATATAAATATATATATATATATATATATATATGTCGTACCTAATAGCCAGAAAGCACTTCTCAGCCTACTATTCAAGGCCCGATTTGCCTAATAAGCCAAGTTTTCATGAATTAATGTTTTTTCGTCTACCTAACCTACCTAACCTAACCTAACCTAGCTTCTTTTGGCTACCTAACCTAACCTTACCTATAAATATAGGTTAGGTTAGGTTAGGTAGGGTTGGTTAGGTTCGGTCATATATCTACGTTAATTTTAACTCCAATAAAAAAAAATTGACCTCATACATAGAGAAAAAGGTTGCTTTATCATTTCATAAGAAAAAAATTATAGTAAATATATTAATTCAGGAAAACTTGGCTTATTAGGCAAATCGGGCCTTGAATAGTAGGCTGAGAAGTGAGTTCTGGCTACTAGGTACGACATATATATATATATATATATATATATATATATATATATATATATATATATATATATATATATATATATATATATATATATATATATGTATATATATATATATATATATATATATATGTCGTACCTAGTAGCCAGAACTCACTTTTCAGCCTACAATGCAAGGCCAGATTTGCCTAATAAGCCAAGTTTTCATGAATTAATATATTTTCTCTAATTTTTTTCTTATGAAATGATAAAGCAACCCATTTCATTATGTAAGAGGTCAATTTTTTTTAATTGGAGTTAAAATTAACGTAGAAATATGACCAAACCTAACCAACCCTACCTAACCTAACCTAACCTATCTCTATAGGTTAGGTTCGGTTAGGTAGCCGAAAAAGTTAGGTTAGGTTAGGTTAGGTAGGTTAGGTAGTCGAAAAGCAATTAATTCATGAAAACTTGGCTTATTAGGCAAATCGGGCCTTGCATAGTAGGCTCAGAAGTGAGTTCTGGCTACTAGGTACGACATATATATATATATATATATATATATATATATATATATATATATATATATATATATATATATATATATATATATATATATATATCACGATACTGTGTACGTTTAGGGGTGATCCTGGACGGCATGGGTTCGAATCCTGGCCGGGTTAAAGAGTTCTTTGTATATATATATATTATATATATATATATATGTCGTACCTAGTAGCCAGAACGCACTTCTCAGCCTACTATGCAAGGCCCGATTTGCCTAATAAGCCAAGTTTTCCTGAATTAATATATTTTCTCTAATTTTTTTCTTATGAAATGATAAAGCTACCCATTTCATTATGTATGAGGTCAATTTTTTTTTATTGGAGTTAAAATTAACGTAGATATATGACCGAACCTAACCAACCCTACCTAACCTAACCTAACCTATCTTTATAGGTTAGGTTCGGTTAGGTAGCCGAAAAAGGTAGGTTAGGTTAGGTTAGGTAGGTTAGGTAGTCGAAAAACAATTAATTCATGAAAACTTGGCTTATTAGGCAAATCGGGCCTTGCATAGTAGGCTGAGAAGTGCGTTCTGGCTACTAGGTACGACATATATATATATATATATATATATATATATATATATATATATATATATATATATATATATATATATATATATATATGTATATATATATATATATATATATATATATATATATATATATATATATATATATATATATATATATATATATATATATATATATGTCGTACCTAGTAGCCAGAACGCACTTCTCAGCCTACTATGCAAGGCCCGATTTGCCTAATAAGCCAAGTTTTCCTGAATTAATATATTTTCTCTAATTTTTTTCTTATGAAATGATAAAGCTACCCATTTCATTATGTATGAGGTCAATTTTTTTTTATTGGAGTTAAAATTAACGTAGATATATGACCGAACCTAACCAACCCTACCTAACCTAACCTAACCTATCTTTATAGGTTAGGTTAGGTTAGGTAGCCGAAAAAGTTAGGTTAGGTTAGGTTAGGTAGGTTAGGTAGTCGAAAAACAGTTAATTCACGAAAACTTGGCTTATTAGGCAAATCGGGCCTTGAATAGTAGGCATAGAAGTGCGTTCTGGCTATTAGGTACGACATATATATATATATATATATATATATATATATATATATATATATATATATATATATATATATATATATATATATATATATATATATATTTATATATATATATATATATATATATATATATATATATATATATATATATATATATATATATATATATATATATATATATATATATCGTACCTAGTAGCCAGAACGCACTTCTCGGCCTATTATGCAAGGCCCGATATGCCTAATAAGCAAAGTTTTCATGAATTAATTGTTTTTCGACTACCTAACCTACCTAACCTAACTTAACCTAACTTTTTTCTGTTACCAAACCTAACCTAGCCTATAAAGATAGGTTAGGTTAGGTTAGGTAGGGTTGGTTAGGTTCGGTCATATATCTACATTAATTTTAACTCCAATAAAAAAAAATTAACCTCATACATAGTGAAATAGGTAGCTTTATCATTTCATAAGAAAAAAATTAGAGAAAATATATTATTTCAGGAAAACTTGGCTTATTAGGCAAATTGGGCCTAGCATAGTAGGCTGAGAAGTGCGTTCTGGCTACTAGGTACGACATATATATATATATATATATATATATATATATATATATGTCGTACCTAGTAGCCAGAACGCACTTCTCGGCCTGCTATGCAAGGCCCGATTTGCCTAATAAGCCAAGTTTTCCTGAATTAATATATTTTCTCTAATTTTTTTCTTATGAAATGATAAAGCTACCCATTTTATTACGTATGAGGTCAATTTTTTTTTATTGGAGTTAAAATTAACGTAGATATATGACCGAACCTAACCAACCCTACCTAACCTAACCTAACCTATCTTTATAGGTTAGGTTAGGTTAGGTAGCCAAAAAAGTTAGGTTAGGTTAGGTTAGGTAGGTTAGGTAGTCGAAAAACAAATAATTCATGAAAACTTGGCTTATTAGTCAAATCGGGCCTTGCATAGTAGGCATAGAAGTGCGTTCTGGCTACTAGGTACGACATATATATATATATATATATATATATATATATATATATATGTCGTACCTAGTAGCCAGAACGCACTTCTCAGCCTACTATGTAAGGCCCGAATTGCCTAATAAGCCAAGTTTTCCTGAATTAATATATTTTCTCTAATTTTTTTCTTATGAAATGATAAAGCTACCCATTTCATTATGTTTGAAGTCAATTTTTTTTATTGGAGTTAAAATTAACGTAGATATATGACCGAACCTAACCAACCCTACCTAACCAAACCTAACCTATCTTTATAGGTTAGGTTTGGTTAGGTAGCCGAAAATGTTAGGTTAGGTTAGGTTAGGTAGGTTAGGTAGTCGAAAAAGCATTAGTTCATGAAAACTTGGCTTATTAGGCAAATCGGGCCCTGCATAGTAGGCTGAGAAGTGCGTTCTGGCTACTAGGTACGACATATATATATATATATATATATATATATATATATATATATATATATATATATATATATATATATATATATATATATATATATGCGAACAAGCCTGAATGGTCCCCAGGACAATATGCAACTGAAAACTCACACCCCAGAAGTGGCTCGAACCCATACTCCCAGGAGCCACACAACTGGTATGTACAAGACGCCTTAATCCACTTGACCATCACAACCGGTCGTGATGGTCAAGTGGATTAAGGCGTCTTGTACATACCAGTTGCGTGGCTCCTGGGAGTATGGGTTCGAGTCACTTCTGGGGTGTGAGTTTTCAGTTATATATATATATATATATATATATATATATATATATATATATATATATATATGTCGTACCTAATAGCCAGAACGCACTTCTCAGCCTACTATTCAAGGCCCGATTTGCCTAATAAGCCAAGTTTTCATGAATTAATGTTTTTTCGTCTACCTAACCTACCTAACCTAACCTAACCTAGCTTTTTTTGGCTACCTAACCTAACCTTACCTATAAATATAGGTTAGGTTAGGTTAGGTAGGGTGGGTTAGGTTCGGTCATATATCTACGTTAATTTTAACTCCAATAAAAAAAAATGGACCTCATACATAGAGAAAAGGGTTGCTTTATCATTTCATAAGAAAAAAATTATAGTAAATATATTAATTCAGGAAAACTTGGCTTATTAGGCAAATCGGGCCTTGAATAGTAGGCTGAGAAGTGAGTTCTGGCTACTAAGTACGACATATATATATATATATATATATATATATATATATATATATATATATATGTCGTACCTAGTAGCCAGAACTTCCTTTTCGGTCTACTATGCAAGGCCCGATTTGACTAATAAGCCAAGTTTTCATGAATTAATATATTTTCTCTATTTTTTTCTTATGAAATGATAAAGCTACCCATTTCATTACGTATGAGGTCAATTTTTTTTATTGGAGTTAAAATTAACATAGATATATGACCGAACCTAACCAACCCTACCTAACCTAACCTAACCTATCTCAATAGGTTAGGTTAGGTTAGGTGGCCGAAAAAGTTAGGTTAGGTTAGGTTAGGTAGGTTAGGTAGCCGAAAAATAATTAATTCATGAAAACTTGGCTTATTAGGCAAATCGGGCCTTGCATAGTAGGCCGAAAAGGGAGTTCTGGCTACTAGGTACGACATATATATATATATATATATATATATATATATATATATATATATATATATATATATATATATATATATATATATATATATATATATATATATTATTAAAAATGACCGAAAAAGTAAGATTAATAATTCTAACACGAATTTTCTCAATCTTTCGTACATTACGCTTCACTGTTGGAGGTAAATCAAAAATCACTTCTCCAAAATTCATTTTTATTTCTAGTCTGACACGACACGGGCTCGTTTCGTAAAACTTATTACATTTTCAAAGACTTCACAAATACACAACTGATTAGAACTTACGTTCTAATTATTACTTACGCTCTAAACTTATTGTAAGTTCTAATCAGTTGTGTATTTGTGAAGTCTTTGAAAATGTAATAAGTTTTACGAAACGCGCCCGTGTCGCGTCAGACTAGAAATAAAAATGAATTTTGGAGAAGTGATTTTTGATTTACCTCCAACAGTGAAGCGTAATGTACGAAAGATTGAGAAAATTCGTGTTAGAATTATTAATCTTACTTTTTCGGTCATATTTAATAATATATGTCTACAGGAAAGACTGCTACCAAAATATACTAATATATATATATATATATATATATATATATATATATATATATATATATATATATATATATATATATATATATATATATATATATATATATATATATATATGTCGTACCTAATAGCCAGAACGCACTTCTCAGCCTACTATTCAAGGCCCGATTTGCCTAATAAGCCAAGTTTTCATGAATTAATGTTTTTTCGTCTACCTAACCTACCTAACCTAACCTAACCTAGCTTTTTTTGGCTACCTAACCTAACCTTACCTATAAATATAGGTTAGGTTAGGTTAGGTAGGGTTGGTTAGGTTCGGTCATATATCTACGTTAATTTTAACTCCAATAAAAAAAAATTGACCTCATACATAGAGAAAAGGGTTGCTTTATCATTTCATAAGAAAAAAATTATAGTAAATATATTAATTCAGGAAAACTTGGCTTATTAGGCAAATCAGGCCTTGAATAGTAGGCTGAGAAGTGAGTTCTGGCTACTAGGTACGACATATATATATATATGTCGTACCTAGTAGCCAGAACGCACTTCTCGGCCTATTATGCAGGGCCCGATTTGCCTAATAAGCCAAGTTTTCATGAATTATTTGTTTTTCGACTACCTAACCTACCTAACCTGACCTCCAACAGTGAAGCATAATGTACGAAAGATTGAGAAAATTCGTGTTAGAATTATTAATCTTACTTTTTCGGTCATATTTATTAAAATATGTCTACAGGAAAGACTGCTACCAAAATATACTAATATATATATATATATATATATATATATATATATATATATATATATATATATATATATATATATATATATATATATATATATATATGTATATATATATATATATATATATATATGTCGTACCTAGTAGCCAGAACGCACTTCTCAGCCTAATATGCAAGGCCCAATTTGCCTAATAAGCCAAGTTTTCATGAATTAATTGTTTTTCGACTACCTAACCTACCTAACCTAACCTAACCTAACTTTTCGGCTACCTAACCTAACCTAACCTATAAAGATAGGTTAGGTTAGGTTAGGTAGGGTTGGTTAGGTTCGGTCATATATCTACGTTAATTTTAACTCCAGTAAAAAAAATTGACCTCATACATAATGAAATGGGTAGCTTTATCTTTTCATAAGAAAAAAATTAGAGAAAATATAATATTTCAGGAAAACTTTGCTTATTAGGCATATCGGGCCTTGCATAGTAGGCCGAGAAGTGCGTTCTGGCTACTAGGTACGACATATATATATGTCGACATATATATATGTCGTACCTAGTAGCCAGAACGCACTTCTCTGCCTACTATGCAAGGCCCGATTTGCCTAATAAGCCAAGTTTTTCTGAATTAATGTATTTTCTCTAATTTTTTTCTTATGAAATGATAAAGCTACCCATTTCATTATGTATGAGGTAAAAAAATTTTACTGGAGTTAAAATTAACGTAGATATATGACCGAACCTAACCAACCCTACCTAACCTAACCTAACTTATCTATATAGGTTAGGTTAGGTTAGGTTAGGTAGCCGAAAACGTTAGGTTAGGTTAGGTTAGGTTAGGTTATATATATATATATATATATATATATATATATATATATATATATATGTATATATATATATATATATATATGTCGTACCTAGTAGCCAGAACGCACTTCTCAGCCTAATATGCAAGGCCCAATTTGCCTAATAAGCCAAGTTTTCATGAATTAATTGTTTTTCGACTACCTAACCTACCTAACCTAACCTAACCTAACTTTTCGGCTACCTAACCTAACCTAACCTATAAAGATAGGTTAGGTTAGGTTAGGTAGGGTTGGTTAGGTTCGGTCATATATCTACGTTAATTTTAACTCCAGTAAAAAAAATTGACCTCATACATAATGAAATGGGTAGCTTTTTCTTTCATAAGAAAAAAATTAGAGAAAATATAATATTTCAGGAAAACTTTGCTTATTAGGCATATCGGGCCTTGCATAGTAGGCCGAGAAGTGCGTTCTGGCTACTAGGTACGACATATATATATATGACGACATATATATATGTCGTACCTAGTAGCCAGAACGCACTTCTCTGCCTACTATGCAAGGCCCGATTTGCCTAATAAGCCAAGTTTTTCTGAATTAATGTATTTTCTCTAATTTTTTTCTTATGAAATGATAAAGCTACCCATTTCATTATGTATGAGGTAAAAAAATTTTACTGGAGTTAAAATTAACGTAGATATATGACCGAACCTAACCAACCCTACCTAACCTAACCTAACTTATCTATATAGGTTAGGTTAGGTTAGGTTAGGTAGCCGAAAACGTTAGGTTAGGTTAGGTTAGGTAGGTTAGGTAGTCCAAAAACCATTAATTCATGAAAACTTGGCTTATTAGGCAAATTGGGCCTTGCATAGTAGGCTGAGAAGTGCGTTCTGGCTACTAGGTACGACATATATATATATATATATATATATATATATATATATATATATATATATATATATATATATATGTCGTACCTAGTAGCCAGAACGCACTTGTCAGCCTACTATGCAAGGCCAAATTTGCCTAATAAGCCAAGTTTTCCTGAATTAATATATTTTCTCAAATTTTTTTCTTATGAAAAGATAAAGCTACCCATTTCATTATGTATGAGGTCAATTTTTTTTTATTGTAGTTAAAATTAACGTAGATATATGACCGAACCTAACCAACCCTACCTAACCTAACCTAACCTATCTTTATAGGTTAGGTTAGGTTAGGTAGCCAAAAAAGTTAGGTTAGGTTAGGTTAGGTAGGTTAGGTCGTCGAAAAACAATTAATTCATGAAAACTTGGCTTATTAGGCAAATCGAGCCTTGCATAGTAGGCTGAGAAGTGCGTTCTGGCTACTAGGTACGACATATATATATATATATATATATATATGTCGTACCTAATAGCCAGAACGCACTTCTCAGCCTACTATTCAAGGCCCGATTTGCCTAATAAACCAAGTTTTCATGAATTAATGTTCTTTCGTCTACCTAACCTACCTAACCTAACCTAACCTAGCTTTTTTTGGCTACCTAACCTAACCTTTCCTATAAATATAGGTTAGGTTAGGTTAGGAAGGGTTGGTTAGGTTCGGTCATATATCTACGTTAATTTTAACTCCAATAAAAAAAAATTGACCTCATACATAGAGAAAAGGTTTGCTTTATCATTTCATAAGAAAAAAATTATAGTAAATATATTAATTCAGGAAAACTTGGCTTATTAGGCAAATCGGGCCATGAATAGTAGGCTGAGAAGTGAGTTCTGGCTACTAGGTACGACATATATATATATATATATATATATATATATATATATATATATACATATATATATATATATATATGTCGGCTACCTAACCCAACCTAACCTAGGAAAAATTGGCTTATTAGGCAAATCGGGCCTTGCATAGTAGGCTGAGAAGTGCGTTCTGGCTACTAGGTACGACATATATATATATACATGTATATATATATATATATATATATATATATATATATATATATATATATATATATATATATATATGTCGTACCTAGTAGCCAGAACTCACTTTTCAGCCTACTATTCAAGGCCCGATTTGCCTAATAAGCCAAGTTTTCCTGAATTAATATATTTACTATAATTTTTTTCTTATGAAATGATAAAGCAACCCTTTTCTCTATGTATGAGGTCAATTTTTTTTTATTGGAGTTAAAATTAACGTAGATATATGACCGAACCTAACCAACCCTACCTAACCTAACCTAACCTATATTTATAGGTAAGGTTAGGTTAGGTAGCCAAAAAAAGCTAGGTTAGGTTAGGTTAGGTAGGTTAGGTAGACGAAAAAACATTAATTCATGAAAACTTGGCTTATTAGGCAAATCGGGCCTTGAATAGTAGGCTGAGAAGTGCGTTCTGGCTATTAGGTACGACATATATATATATATATATATATGTCGTACCTAGTAGCCAGAACGCATTTCTCAGCCTACTATGCATGACCCGATTTGCCTAATAAGCCAAGTTTTCCTGAATTAATATATTTTCTCTAATTTTTGTCTTATGAAATGATAAAAGCTACCCATTTCATTATATATGAGATAAATTTTTTTTAATGGAGGTAAAATTAACGTAGATATATGACCAAACCTAACCAACCCTCCCTAACCTAACCTAACCTATCTTTATAGGTTAGGTTTGGTTAGGTAGCAGAAAAAGATAGGTTAGGTTAGGTTAGGTAGGTTAGGTAGTCGAAAAACAATTAATTCATGAAAACTTGGCTTATTAGGCAAATCGGGCCATGCATAGTAGGCTGAGAAGTGCTTTCTGGCTACTAGGTACGACATATATATATATATATATATATATATATATATATATATATATATATATATATATATATATGTCGTACCTAGTAGCCAGAATGCACTTCTCAGCCTACTATGCAAGGCCTAATTTGCCTAATAAGCCAAGTTTTCATGAATTAATTGTTTTTCGACTACCTAACCTACCTAACCTAACCTAACCTAACTTTTTCTGCTACCTAACCTAACCTAGCCTATAAAGATAGGTTAGGTTAGGTTAGGTAGGGTTGGTTAGGTTCGGTCAAAGATCTACGTTAATATTAACTCCAATAAAAAAAAATTGACCTCATACATAATGAAATGGGTAGGTTTATCATTTCATAAGAAAAAAATTAGAGAAAATATATTAATTCAGGAAAACTTGGCTTATTAGGCAAATCGGGCCTTGCATAGTAGGCTGAGAAGTGCGTTCTGGCTACTAGGTACGACATATATATATATATATATATATATATATATATATATATGTCGTACCTAGTAGCCAGAACGCACTTCTCAGCCTACTATGCAAGGCCCGATTTGCCTAATAAGCCAATTTTTCCTAGGTTAGGTTGGGTTAGGTAGCCGAAAAAGTTAGGTTAGGTTAGGTTAGGTAGGTTAGGTAGTCGAAAAATAATTAATTCATGAAAACTTGGCTTATTAGGCAAATCGGGTCATGCATAGTTGGCTGAGAATTGCGTTCTGGCTACTAGGTACGACACATATATATATATATATATATATATATATATATATATATATATATATATACATTAGTATATTTTGGTAGCAGTCTTTCCTGTAGACATATATTATTAAATATGACCGAAAAAGTAAGATTAATAATTCTAACACGAATTTTCTCAATCTTTCGTACATTATGCTTCACTGTTGGAGGTAAATCAAAAATCACTTCTCCAAAATTCATTTTTATTTCTAGTCTGACGCGACACGGGCGCGTTTCGTAAAACTTATTACATTTTCAAAGACTTCACAAATACACAACTGATTAGAACTTGCGTTTCCCTGATTTTATATCTACATTTGAGTGAGGTGGGAAGGGTGATGTGGCATTACATTTGAGTGAGGTGGGAAGGATGATGTGGCATTAACACAAGACAGAACACTAGAGGATATTAATAGGGTATTAAAAGTATCAACACAAGACAGAACAGAAACAGTGGGTATTGAATAGAAGTGTTTGTAGAAAGCCTATTGGTCCATATTTCTTGATGCTTCTATATTGGAGCGGAGTCTTGAGGTGGGTAGAATATAGTTGTGCAATAATTGGCTGTTGATTGCTGGTGTTGACTTCTTGATGTGTAGTGCCTCGCAAACGTCAAGCCGCCTGCTATCGCTGTATCTATCGATGATTTCTGTGTTGTTTACTAGGATTTCTCTGGCGATGGTCTGGTTATGGGAAGAGATTATGGTTATGGTTATCTCTTCCCATAACCAGACCATCGCCAGAGAAATCCTAGTAAACAACACAGAAATCATCGATAGATACAGCGATAGCAGGCGGCTTGACGTTTGCGAGGCACTACACATCAAGAAGTCAACACCAGCAATCAACTGCCAATTATTGCACAACTATATTCTACCCACCTCAAGACTCCGCTCCAATATAGAAGCATCAAGAAATATGGACCAATAGGCTTTCTACAAACACTTCTATTCAATACCCATTGTTTCTGTTCTGTCTTGTGTTGATACTTTTAATACCCTATTAATATCCTCTAGTGTTCTGTCTTGTGTTAATGCCACATCATCCTTCCCACCTCACTCAAATGTAATGCCACATCACCCTTCCCACCTCACTCAAATGTAGATATAAAATCAGGGAAACGCAAGTTCTAATCAGTTGTGTATTTGTGAAGTCTTTGAAAATGTAATAAGTTTTACGAAACGCGCCCGTGTCGCGTCAGACTAGAAATAAAAATGAATTTTGGAGAAGTGATTTTTGATTTACCTCCAACAGTGAAGCATAATGTACGAAAGATTGAGAAAATTCGTGTTAGAATTATTAATCTTACTTTTTCGGTCATATTTAATAATATATATATATATACATATATATATATATATATATATATATATATATATATATATATATATATATATATATATATATATATATATATATATATATATATATATATATATGTCGTACCTAGTAGCCAGAACTCACTTCTCAGCCTACTATGCAAGGCCCGATTTGCCTAATAAGCCAAGTTTTCATGAATTAATGTTTTTTCGTCTACCTAACCTACCTAACCTAACCTAACCTAGCTTTTTTTGGCTACCTAACCTAACCTTACCTATATATATAGGTTAGGTTAGGTTAGGTAGGGTTGGTTAGGTTCGGTCATATATCTACGTTAATTTTAACTCCAATGAAAAAAAATTGACCTCATACGTAGTGAAAAGGGTAGCTTTATCATTTCATAAGAAAAAAATTATAGTAAATATATTAATTCATGAAAACTTGGCTTATTAGGCAAATCGGGCCTTGAATAGTAGGCTGAGAAGTGAGTTCTGGCTACTAGGTACGACATATATATATATATAGGAATATATATATATATATATATATATATATATGTCGTACCTAATAGCCAGAACGCACTTCTCAGCCTACTATTCAAGGCCCGATTTGCCTAATAAGCCAAGTTTTCATGAATTAATGTTTTTTCGTCTACCTAACCTACCTAACCTAACCTAACCTAGCTTTTTTTGGCTACCTAACCTAACCTTACCTATAAATATAGGTTAGGTTAGGTTAGGTAGGGTTGGTTAGGTTCGGTCATATATCTACGTTAATTTTAACTCCAATAAAAAAAATTGACCTCATACATAGAGAAAAGGGTTGCTTTATCATTTCATAAGAAAAAAATTATAGTAAATACATTAATTCAAGAAAACTTGGCTTATTAGGCAAATCGGGCCTTGAATAGTAGGCTGAGAAGTGAGTTCTGGCTACTAGGTACGACATATATATATATATATATATATATATATATATATATATGTCGTACCTAGTAGCCAGAACTCACTTCTCAGCCTACTATTCAAGGCCCGATTTGCCTAATAAGCCAAGTTTTCCTGAATTAATATATTTACTATAATTTTTTTCTTATGAAATGATAAAGCAACCCGTTTCACTATGTATGAGGTCATTTTTTTTTTATTGGAGTTAAAATTAACGTAGATATATGACCGAACCTAACCAACCCTACCTAACCTAACCTAACCTATATATATATGTAAGGTTAGGTTAGGTAGCCAAAAAAAGCTAGGTTAGGTTAGGTTAGGTAGGTTAGGTAGACGAAAAAACATTAATTCATGAAAACTTGGCTTATTAGGCAAATCGGGCCTTGCATAGTAGGCTGAGAAGTGAGTTCTGGCTACTAGGTACGACATATATATATATATATATATATATATATATATATATATATAGGAATATATATATATATATATATATTCCTGTGGGCGATACAGGGAACGGACGCTGGGACTAGGCTCTGCCGGCCATGTGCCATTATCTTGTGACATCCTGACCCCACCGGGCCCAGACTCAACAGTGTGCAGTTTGAATATCCTGGGAAGGTGTGAGGGTGGCGGGAAGTGTCCAGGGGTGAACTATTGCAACCAAAAACAATCAAACAAGTGGATTGGCAGTGTGGAATCGTTTGGACTGCAGTGAGGGCCAACAAGGGCGCCCTGAGGGGCTCCCTCGGTTATGGTGGTGGTGGGTGGGGTGTGAGTGGATGGGGTGTTGCTGTGCGGTCAGTCGAGGGGGGTGACCAGTGTTTAAGTGTTTATGAAAATTTCCTTGAAAAATAGATACCTCGGCTCTCGGGAAACAGGTATCGTGTTTTAAGTGCATCGAGTCCACAGTGAACCAGATTATATTGTGCAGTGATATATCACGAAATTATACAAACGTGTTAGTGTCACCCCTCTGACTCCCCCCCCCCCCCCCCCCCCGCCCTCCCCATACCCGCTAGTGTGTACCGTCACCCAACATAAGAAACACCACCCAACTGCCCCACCCCAACCGCGACCGCTACCTCCCTGTGTCCACCCCCTCACGCTACGTCAACCCAGCGCCCGCCCAGCGCCCGCCCAGCGCCAGCCCTGGCGCCCACCCAGCTCCCGTCCAGCGTCCGCCCAGCGCCCGCCCAACGCCCTCTCAGCGCCTGCCCAGCGCCCGCCCAGCGCCCGCCGATGTCGCAGGTCACGACTGACAGTCAGGCTTCTCTCAGCCAAGAGGACCCTTCAATCAACGACAGGAATGGCACATGCCAAGTTTGTGACAAGGTCGCAACCGAGCCTCAGCATCCCTCTCTGGAGCCTCAGCATCCCTCTCTTGAGCCTTTTGCAGCACTCACTTGAGCCTCTGCATCACTCTCTTAAACCTCTGCATCACTCTCTAGTCTCTGCATCACTCGCTTCAGCCTCTGCATTCCTCTCCTGAGCCTTTGCATCACTCTCTTAAGCCTCTGCATCCCTGTCTTGAGCCTCTGCATCACTCTCAAGTGCCTCTGCATCTTTCTCTTGTGCCTCTGCATCACTCACTTTAGCCTCTGCATCCCTCTCTTGAGCCTCTGCATCCCTCTCTTGAGCCTATTCATCCCTCTCTTGAGCCTCTGCATCCCTCTCTTGAGCCTCTCCATCACTCTCTTAAGCCTCTGCATCACTCTCGTAAGCCTCTGCATCACTCTCTTAAGCCTCTGCATCACTCCCGTAAACCTCTGATTCACTCTCTTGAGCCTCTTCATTACTCTCTTGAGCCCCTGCATCCCTCTATTGAGCCTCTGCACCACACTCTTGAGCCACTGCATCACCCTCTTAAGCCTCTGCATCCCTCTTTTGAGCATCTGCATTACTTTCTTAAGCCTCTGCATCACTATCTTCAGCCTCTGCATCCCTCTCTTGAGCCTCTGCATCACTCTTTTGAACCTATACATCCCTCTCTTGAGCCTCTGCATCCCTCTCTTAAGCCTCTGCATCATTCTCATGAGCCTCTGCATCACTCTCTTGAGACTCTGCATCACTCTCTTGAGCCTCTCCATCCCTCCCTGAAACTTCTGCAACACTCTCCTCAGCCTCTGCATCACTCTCTTAAGCCTCTGCTTCCCTTGCATGATCCTATGCATCACTCTCTTTAGCCTCTGCATCACTCTCTGGAGCCTCTGCATCACTCTCTTGAGCCTCTGCATCATTCTCTTGAGCCTCTGAATCCCTCTCTTAAGCCTCAACATTATTCTCTTGAGCCTCTTCATCACTCTCTTGAGCCCCTGCATCACTCTCTTAAGCCTCTGCATCTCTCTCTTCAGCCTTTGCATCACTCTCATGAGCCTCTGCAGCACTCTCTTCAGCCTCTTCATCATTCTCTTCAGCCTCTGCACCCCTCTCTTAAACCTGTGCATCACTCTTTTGAGCCTTTGGATCCCTCTCTTAAGACTCTGCATCACTCTCTTGGACTCCTGTATCCCTCTCATGTGCTTCTGCATCCCTCTCTTGAGCCTTTGCTTCACTCTCTTAAGCCTCTGCATCCCTCTCTTGAG
Organism: Procambarus clarkii; assembly: GCF_040958095.1. Taxonomy (NCBI): domain Eukaryota; kingdom Metazoa; phylum Arthropoda; class Malacostraca; order Decapoda; family Cambaridae; genus Procambarus; species Procambarus clarkii. The sequence goes on along the minus strand of NC_091165.1, from coordinate 46,332,287 downwards.
CCTCTGCATCACTCTCAAGAGCCTCTGCATCCCTCTCTTGTGATTCTTCATCCCTCACTTGAGCCTCTGCATCACTCTCAAGATCCTCTGCATCCCTCTCTTGAGCCTCTGAATCCCTCTTTTGAGCCTCTGCATCACTCTCTCGAGCCTCTGCATCACTCTCTTCATCCTCTGCATCCCTCTCTTGAGCATCTGCATCACTCTCTTGGGCCCCTGCATCCCTCTCTTGAGCCTCTGCATCACTCTCTTGAGGCTCTGCCTCATCCTCTTAAGCCTCTGCATCCCTCTCCTGAGCCACTGCTACACTCTCTTAAGCCTCTGCATCCCTCTCTTGAGCCTCTGCTTCACTCTCTAGAGCCTCTGCATCCCTCTCTTGAGCCTCTGCATCCCTCTCTTGAGCCCCTGCATCCCTCCCTAGACCTCGTCATCCCTCTCTTGAGCCACTGCATCAATCTCTTAAGCCTCTGCAACACTCTCTTCAGCCTCTGCATCACTCTCTTAAGCCTCTGCATCAATCTCTTGATCCTCTGCAACACTCTCTTGAGCCTCTGCATCACTCTCTTGCGCCTCTGCAACACTCTCTTCAGCCTCTGCATCACTCTCTTGAGGCCTCTGCATCACTCTCTTAAGCCTCTGAATCCCTCTCTTGAGCCTCTGCATCACTCTCTCGAGCCTCTGCATCACTCTCTTGATCCTCTGCATCACTCTCATGATCCTCTGCATCACTCTCTTAAGCCTCTGCATCACTCTCTAGAGCCTCTGCATCACTCTCTTAAGCTTCTGCATCACTCTCTTAAGCCTCTGCTTTCCCTCTCTTGAGCCTCTGCATCACTCTCTTGAGCATCTGCATCACCCTCTTAAGCCTCTGCATCCCTTTTTTGAGCCTCTGCATCACTTTCTTAAGCCTCTGCATCCCTTGCTTGAGCCTCTCCATCACTCGCTTGAACTCCTGCATCCCTCTCATGAGCCTCTGCATCCCTTTCCTGAGCCTTTGCATCACTCTCTTGAGCCTCTGTATCCTTCTCTTGAGCCTCTGCGTCACTCTCAAGAGCCTCTGCATCCCTCTCTTTTGCCTCTCCATCCCTCACTTGAGCCTCTGCATCCCTCTCATGAGCCCCTGCATCCCACTCTTGACCTCTGAATCCCTCTCTTGAGCCACTGCATCCCTCTCTTAAGCCTATGCATCAATCTCTTATGCCTCTTCATCACTCTCTTAAGCCTCTGAATCACTCTCTTGAACCTCTGCATCACTCTCTTGAGCCCCTGCATCCCTCTCTTGAGCCTCTGCATCACTCACTTGAGCCTCTGCATCACTCTCTTCAGCCTCTGCATCCCTCTCTTGAACTCCTGCATCCCTCACATGAGCATCTGCATCCCTCTCTTGAGCCTCTGCATCCCTCTCTTGAGCCTCTGCATCCCTCTCTTGAGCCTCGGCATCCCTCTCTTTAGCCTATGCATCACTCTCTTATGCCACTGCATCACTCTCTTATGCCACTGCATCACTCTCTTAAGCCTCTGCATCACTCTCGTAATCCTCTGAATCACTCTCTTGAGCCTCTGCATCCGTGTCTTGAGCCTCTGCATCCCTCTCTTAAGCCTCTGCATCACTCTCTTAAGGCTCTGCATCACTCTCTAGAGCCTCTGCATCACTCTCTTCAGCCTCTGCATCACTCTCTCAAGCCTCTGCATCCCTCTATGGAGCCTCAGTATCCCTCTCTTGAGCCTTTTGCAGCACTCTCTTGAGCCTCTGCATCACTCTCTTGATCATCTGCATCACTCTCTTGAGCCTCTGCATCACTCTCTTGAGCCTCTCTATCACTCTCTTTAGCCTCGGCATCACTCTCTTGAGCCTCTGCATCACTCTCTTGAGCCTCTCTATCACTCTCTTTAGCCTCTGCATCACTCTCTTCAGTCTATGCATCACTCTTTTAAGCCTCTGCATCCCGCTCTTGAAGTTCTGCATCACTTTCTTGAGTCTCTGCATCATTCTCTTGAGCCACTGCATCACTCTCTTGAGCCTCTGCATCACTCTCCTAAGCCTCTGCCTTTCTCTCTTGACCCTCTGCATCACTCTCTTGAGCCTCTGCATCCCTCTCATGAGCATCTGCATCCCTCTCTTGAGCTTCTGCATCCCTCTCTTGAGCCTCTGCATCCCTCTCTTGAGCCTTGGCATCCCTCTCTTTAGCCTATGCATCACTCTCTTATGCCACTGCATCACTCTCTTATGCCACTGCATCACTCTCTTAAGCCTCTGCATCACTCTCGTAATCCTCTGAATCACACTCTTGAGCCTCTGCATCCCTCTCTTGAGCCTCTGCATCCCTCTCTTAAGTCTCTGCATCACACTCTTAAGCCTCTGCATCACTCTCTAAATCCTCTGCATCACTCTCTTCAGCCTCTGCATCACTCTCTCAAGCCTCTGCTTCACTCTCTTGATCCTCTGCATCACTCTCTTGAGCCTCTGCATCACTCTCTTGAGCCTCTCTATCACTCTCTTTAGCCTCTGCATCACTCTCTTCAGTCTCTGCATCACTCTTTTAAGCCTCTGCATCCCGCTCTTGAAGTTCTGCATCACTCACTTGAGCCTCTGCATCATTCTCTTGAGCCACTGCATCACTCTCTTGAGCCTCTGCATCACTCTCCTAAGCCTCTGCCTTTCTCTCTTGAGCCTCTGCATCACTCTCTTGAGCCTCTGCATCCCTCTCTGGAGCCTCAGCATCCCTCGCTTGATCCTTTTGCAGCACTCACTTGAGCCTCTGCATCACTCTCTTAAACCTCTGCATCACTCTCTAGAGTCTCTGCATCACTCGCTTCAGCCTCTGCATCCCTCTCCTGAGCCTTTGCATCACTCTCATGAGCCTCTGCAGCACTCTCTTCAGCCTCTTCATCATTCTCTTCAGCCTCTGCACCCCTCTCTTAAACCTGTGCATCACTCTTTTGAGCCTTTGGATCCCTCTCTTAAGACTCTGCATCACTCTCTTGGACTCCTGTATCCCTCTCATGTGCTTCTGCATCCCTCTCTTGAGCCTTTGCTTCACTCTCTTAAGCCTCTGCATCCCTCTCTTGAGCCTCTGCATCACTCTCAAGAGCCTCTGCATCCCTCTCTTGTGATTCTTCATCCCTCACTTGAGCCTCTGCATCACTCTCAAGATCCTCTGCATCCCTCTCTTGAGCCTCTGAATCCCTCTTTTGAGCCTCTGCATCACTCTCTCGAGCCTCTGCATCACTCTCTTCATCCTCTGCATCCCTCTCTTGAGCATCTGCATCACTCTCTTGGGCCCCTGCATCCCTCTCTTGAGCCTCTGCATCACTCTCTTGAGGCTCTGCCTCACCCTCTTAAACCTCTGCATCCCTCTCCTGAGCCACTGCTACACTCTCTTAAGCCTCTGCATCCCTCTCTTGAGCCTCTGCTTCACTCTCTAGAGCCTCTGCATCCCTCTCTTGAGCCTCTGCATCCCTCTCTTGAGCCCCTGCATCCCTCCCTAGACCTCGTCATCCCTCTCTTGAGCCACTGCATCAATCTCTTAAGCCTCTGCAACACTCTCTTCAGCCTCTGCATCACTCTCTTAAGCCTCTGCATCAATCTCTTGATCCTCTGCAACACTCTCTTGAGCCTCTGCATCACTCTCTTGCGCCTCTGCAACACTCTCTTCAGCCTCTGCATCACTCTCTTGAGGCCTCTGCATCACTCTCTTAAGCCTCTGAATCCCTCTCTTGAGCCTCTGCATCACTCTCTCGAGCCTCTGCATCACTCTCTTGATCCTCTGCATCACTCTCATGATCCTCTGCATCACTCTCTTAAGCCTCTGCATCACTCTCTAGAGCCTCTGCATCACTCTCTTAAGCTTCTGCATCACTCTCTTAAGCCTCTGCTTTCCCTCTCTTGAGCCTCTGCATCACTCTCTTGAGCATCTGCATCACCCTCTTAAGCCTCTGCATCCCTTTTTTGAGGCTCTGCATCACTTTCTTAAGCCTCTGCATCCCTTGCTTGAGCCTCTCCATCACTCGCTTGAACTCCTGCATCCCTCTCATGAGCCTCTGCATCCCTTTCCTGAGCCTTTGCATCACTCTCTTGAGCCTCTGTATCCTTCTCTTGAGCCTCTGCGTCACTCTCAAGAGCCTCTGCATCCCTCTCTTTTGCCTCTCCATCCCTCACTTGAGCCTCTGCATCCCTCTCATGAGCCCCTGCATCCCACTCTTGACCTCTGAATCCCTCTCTTGAGCCACTGCATCCCTCTCTTAAGCCTATGCATCACTCTCTTATGCCTCTTCATCACTCTCTTAAGCCTCTGAATCACTCTCTTGAACCTCTGCATCACTCTCTTGAGCCCCTGCATCCCTCTCTTGAGCCTCTGCATCACTCACTTGAGCCTCTGCATCACTCTCTTCAGCCTCTGCATCCCTCTCTTGAACTCCTGCATCCCTCACATGAGCATCTGCATCCCTCTCTTGAGCCTCTGCATCCCTCTCTTGAGCCTCTGCATCCCTCTCTTGAGCCTCGGCATCCCTCTCTTTAGCCTATGCATCACTCTCTTATGCCACTGCATCACTCTCTTATGCCACTGCATCACTCTCTTAAGCCTCTGCATCACTCTCGTAATCCTCTGAATCACTCTCTTGAGCCTCTGCATCCGTGTCTTGAGCCTCTGCATCCCTCTCTTAAGCCTCTGCATCACTCTCTTATGGCTCTGCATCACTCTCTAGAGCCTCTGCATCACTCTCTTCAGCCTCTGCATCACTCTCTCAAGCCTCTGCATCCCTCTATGGAGCCTCAGTATCCCTCTCTTGAGCCTTTTGCAGCACTCTCTTGAGCCTCTGCATCACTCTCTTGATCATCTGCATCACTCTCTTGAGCCTCTGCATCACTCTCTTGAGCCTCTCTATCACTCTCTTTAGCCTCGGCATCACTCTCTTGAGCCTCTGCATCACTCTCTTGAGCCTCTCTATCACTCTCTTTAGCCTCTGCATCACTCTCTTCAGTCTATGCATCACTCTTTTAAGCCTCTGCATCCCGCTCTTGAAGTTCTGCATCACTTTCTTGAGTCTCTGCATCATTCTCTTGAGCCACTGCATCACTCTCTTGAGCCTCTGCATCACTCTCCTAAGCCTCTGCCTTTCTCTCTTGACCCTCTGCATCACTCTCTTGAGCCTCTGCATCCCTCTCATGAGCATCTGCATCCCTCTCTTGAGCTTCTGCATCCCTCTCTTGAGCCTCTGCATCCCTCTCTTGAGCCTTGGCATCCCTCTCTTTAGCCTATGCATCACTCTCTTATGCCACTGCATCACTCTCTTATGCCACTGCATCACTCTCTTAAGCCTCTGCATCACTCTCGTAATCCTCTGAATCACACTCTTGAGCCTCTGCATCCCTCTCTTGAGCCTCTGCATCCCTCTCTTAAGTCTCTGCATCACACTCTTAAGCCTCTGCATCACTCTCTAAATCCTCTGCATCACTCTCTTCAGCCTCTGCATCACTCTCTCAAGCCTCTGCTTCACTCTCTTGATCCTCTGCATCACTCTCTTGAGCCTCTGCATCACTCTCTTGAGCCTCTCTATCACTCTCTTTAGCCTCTGCATCACTCTCTTCAGTCTCTGCATCACTCTTTTAAGCCTCTGCATCCCGCTCTTGAAGTTCTGCATCACTCACTTGAGCCTCTGCATCATTCTCTTGAGCCACTGCATCACTCTCTTGAGCCTCTGCATCACTCTCCTAAGCCTCTGCCTTTCTCTCTTGAGCCTCTGCATCACTCTCTTGAGCCTCTGCATCCCTCTCTGGAGCCTCAGCATCCCTCGCTTGATCCTTTTGCAGCACTCACTTGAGCCTCTGCATCACTCTCTTAAACCTCTGCATCACTCTCTAGAGTCTCTGCATCACTCGCTTCAGCCTCTGCATCCCTCTCCTGAGCCTTTGCATCACTCTCTTAAGCCTCTGCATCCCTCTCTTGAGCCTCTGCATCACTCTCAAGTGCGTCTGCATCTTTCTCTTGTGCCTCTGCATCACTCACTTTAGCCTCTGCATCCCTCTCTTGAGCCTCTGCATCCCTCTCTTGAGCCTCTGCATCACTCTCTTAAGCCTCTGCATCACTCTCGTAAGCCTCTGCATCACTCTCCTAAACCTCTGCATCACTACTGTAAACCTCTGCATCCCTCTTTTGAGCCTCTGCATTACTTTCTTAAGCCTTTGCATCCCTTTCAAGAGCCTTTGCATCTCTCTCTTGAACTCCTGCATCCCTCTTATGAGCCTCTGCATCTTTCTCTTGAGCCTTTGCATCACTCGCTTAAGCCTCTGCATCCCTCTCTTGAGCCTCTGTATCACTCTCTTAAGCCTCTGCATCCCTCTCTTGTGCCTCTGCATCCCTCACTTGAGCCTCTGCATCCCTCTCTTGAGCCATTGCTTCCCTCTGTTGAGCCTCTGCATCCCTCTCTTGAGCCTCTGCATCCCTCTCTTAAGCCTCTGCATCACTCTCTTATGCCTCTGCATCACTCTCGTAAGCCTCTGAATCACTCTCTTGAGCCTCTGCATCCCTTTCTTGAGCCTTTGCATCACTCGCTTAAGCCTCTGCATCCCTCTCTTGAGCCTCTGCATCACTCTCTTAAGCCTCTGCATCACTCTCTTGAATCCTCTGCATCACTCTCTTAAGCCTCTGAATCCCTCTCTTGAGCCTCTACATCACTCTCTCGAGCCTCTGCATCACTCTCTTGATCCTCTGCATTACTCGCGTGAGCCTCTGCATCACTCTCTTAAGCCTCTGCATCACTCTCTAGAGCCTCTGCATCACTCTCTTGAGCTTCTGCATCACTCTCTTAAACCTCTGCTTTCCCTCTCTTGAGCCTCTGCATCACTTTCTTGAGCCTCTGCATCACCCTCTTAAGCCTCTGCATCCCTTTTTTGAGCCTCTGCATCACTTTCTTAAGCCTCTGCATCCCTTGCTTGAGCCTCTCCATCACTCGCTTGAACTCCTGCATCCCTCTCATGAGCCTCTGCATCCCTCTCCTGAGCCTTTGCATCACTCTCTTGTGCCTCTGCATCCTTCTCTTGAGCCTCTGCGTCACTCTCAAGAGCCTCTGCATCCCTCTCCTTTGCCTCTGCATACCTCTCTTTTGCCTCTGCATCCCTCACTTGAGCCTCTGCATCCCTCTCATGAGCCCCTGCATCCCTCTCTTGACCTCTGAATCCCTCTCTTGAGCCACTGCATCCCTCTCTTAAGCCTATGCATCACTCTCTTATGCCTCTTCATCACTCTCTTAAACCTCTGAATCACTCTCTTGAACCTCTGCATCACTCTCTTGAGCCCCTGCATCCCTCTCTTGAGCCTCTGCATCACTCTCTTGAGCCTCTGCATCACTCTCTTCAGCCTCTGCATCCCTCTCCTAAGCCTGTACCTCACTCCCTTAAGCCTCTGCATCACTTTCGTAAGCCTCTGCATCACTCTCTTAAGCCTCTGCATCCCTCTCTTGAACTCCTGCATCCCTCTCATGAGCATCTGCATCCCTCTCTTGAGCCTCTGCATCCCTCTCTTGACCCTCTGCATCCCTCTCTTGAGCCTCGGCATCCCTCTCTTTAGCCTATGCATCACTCTCTTATGCCACTGCATCACTCTCTTATGACACTGCATCACTCTCTTAAGCCTCTGCATCACTCTCGTAATCCATTGAATCACTCTCTTGAGCCTCTGCATCCGTGTCTTGAGCCTCTGCATCCCTCTCTTAAGCCTCTGCATCACTCTGTTAAGCCTCTGCATCACTCTCTAGGATCTCTGCATCACTCTCTTCAGCCTCTGCATCACTCTCTCAAGCCTCTGCATCCCTCTATGGAGCCTCAGTATCCCTCTCTTGAGCCTTTTGCAGCACTCTCTTGAGCCTCTGCATCACTCTCTTGATCGTCTGCTTCACTCTCTTGAGCCTCTGCATCACTCTCTTGAGCCTCTCTATCACTCTCTTTAGCCTCTGCATCACTCTCTTGAGCCTCGGCATCACTCTCTTGAGCCTCTCTATCACTCTCTTTAGCCTCTGCATCACTCTCTTCAGTCTATGCATCACTCTTTTAAGCCTCTGCATCCCGCTCTTGAAGTTCTGCATCACTCTCTTGAGCCTCTGCATCATTCTCTTGAGCCACTGCATCACTCTCTTGAGCCTCTGCATCACTCTCCTAAGCCTCTGCCTTTCTCTCTTGAGCCTCTGCATCACTCTCTTGAGCCTCTGCATCCCTCTCATGAACTTCTGCATCCCTCTCATGAGCATCTGCATCCCTCTCTTGAGCCTCTGCATCCCTCTCTTGAGCCTCTGCATCCCTCTCTTGAGCCTCGGCATCCCTCTCTTTAGCCTATTCATCACTCTCTTATGCCACTGCATCACTCTCTTATGCCACTGCATCACTCTCGTAATCATCTGAATCACACTCTTGAGCCTCTGCATCCCTCTCTTGAGCCTCTGCATCCCTCTCTTAAGTCTCTGCATCACTCTCTTAAGCCTCTGCATCACTCTCTAAAGCCTCTGAATCACTCTCTTCAGTCTCTGCATCACTCTTTTAAGCCTCTGCATCCCGCTCTTGAAGTTCTGCATTACTCTCGTGAGCCTCTGCATCATTCTCTTGAGCCACTGCATCACTCTCTTGAGCCTCTGCATCACTCTCCTAAGCCTCTGCCTTTCTCTCTTGAGCCTCTGCATCACTCTCTTGAGCCTCTGCATCCCTCTCTGGAGCCTCAGCATCCCTCGCTTGAGCCTTTTGCAGCACTCACTTGAGCCTCTGCATCACTCTCTTAAACCTCTGCATCACTCTCTAGAGTCTCTGCATCACTCTCTTAAACCTCTGCATCACTCTCTAGAGTCTCTGCATCACTCGCTTCAGCCTCTGCATCCCTCTCTTGAGCCTCTGCATCACTCTCAAGTGCCTCTGCATCTTTCTCTTGTGCCTCTGCATCACTCACCTTAGCCTCAGCATCCCTTTCTTGAGCCTCTGCATCCCTCTCTTGAGCCTCTGCATCACTCTCTTAAGCCTCTGCATCACTCTCGTAAGCCTCTGCATCACTCTCTTAAGCCTCTGCATCACTCCCGTAAACTTCTGAATCACTCTCTTGAGCCTCTCCATTACTCTCTTGAGCCCCTGCATCCCTCTATTGAGCCTCTGCACCACTCTCTTGAGCCTCTGCATCACCCTCTTAAGCCTTTGCATCCCTCTTTTGAGCCTCTGCATTACTTTCTTAAGCCTCTGCATCCCTTTCAAGAGCCTTTGCATCTCTCTCTTGAACTCCTGCATCCCTCTTATGAGCCTCTGCATCCCTCTCTTGAGCCTTTGCATCACTCGCTTAAGCCTCTGCATCCCTCTCTTGAGCCTCTGTATCACTCTCTTAAGCCTCTGCATCCCTCTCTTTTGCCTCTGCATCCCTCACTTGAGCCTCTGCATCCCTCTCTTGAGCCTCTGCATCCCTCTGTTGAGCCTCTGCATCCCTCTCTTGAGCCTCTGCATCCCTCTCTTAAGCCTCTGCATCACTCTCTTATGCCTCTGCATCACTCTCGTAAGCCTCTGAATCACTCTCTTGAGCCTCTGCATCCCTCTCTTGAGCCTTTGCATCACTCGCTTAAGCCTCTGCATCCCTCTCATGAGCCTCTGCATCACTCTCTTAAGCCTCTGAATCCCTCTCTTGAGCCTCTGCATCACTATCTCGAGCCTCTGCATCACTCTCTTGATCCTCTGCATCACTCTCATGAGCCTCTGCATCACTCTCTTAAGCCTCTGTATCACTCTCTAGAGCCTCTGCATCACTCTCTTGAGCTTCTGCATCACTCTCTTAAGCATCTGCTTTCCCTCTCTTGAGCCTCTGCATCACTCTCTTGAGCCTCTGCATCACCCTCTTAAGCCTCTGCTTCCATTTTTTGAGCCTCTGCATCACTTTCTTAAGCCTCTGCATCCCTTGCTTGAGCCTCTCCATCACTCGCTTGAACTCCTGCATCCCTCACATGAGCCTCTGCATCCCTCTCCTGAGCCTTTGCATCACTCTCTTGTGCCTCTGCTTCCTTCTCTTGAGCCTCTGTGTCACTCTCAAGAGCCTCTGCATCCCTCTCTTTTGCCTCTGCATCCCTCACTTGAGCCTCTGCATCCCTCTCTTAAGCCTATGCATCACTCTCTTATGCCTCTTCATCACTCTCTTAAGCCTCTGAATCACTCTCTTGAACCTCTGCATCACTCACTTGAGCCCCTGCATCCCTCTCTTGAGCCTCTGCATCACTCTCTTGAGCCTCTGCAGCACTCTCTTCAGCCTCTGCATCCCTCTCCTAAGGTTGTACCTCACTCACTTAAGCCTCTGCATCACTTTCGTAAGCCTCTGCATCACTCTCTTGAGCCTTTGCATCCCTCTCTTGAACTCCTGCATCCCTCTCATGAGCATCTGCATCCCTCTCTTGAGCCTCTGCATCCCTCTCTTGAGCCTCTGCATCCCTCTCTTGAGCCTCGGCATCCCTCTCTTTAGCCTATGCATCACTCTCTTATGCCACTGCATCACTCTCATATGCCACTGCATTACTCTCTTAAGCCTCTGCATCACTCTCATAATCCTCTGAATCACTCTCTTGAGCCTCTGCATCCGTGTCTTGAGCCTCTGCATCCCTCTCTTAAGCCTCTGCATCACTCTCTTCACCCTCTGCATCACTCTCTCAAGCCTCTGCATCCCTCTATGGAGCCTCAGTATCCCTTTCTTGAGCCTTTTGCTGCACTCTCTTGAGCCTCTGCATCACTCTCTTGATCGTCTGCATCACTCTCTTGAGCCTCTGCATCACTCTCTTGAGCCTCTCTATCACTCTCTTTAGCCTCTGCATCACTCTCTTGAGCCTCTGCATCACTCTCTTGAGCCTCTCTATCACTCTCTTTAGCCTCTGCATCACTCTCTTCAGTCTATGCATCACTCTTTTAAGCCTCTGCATCACTCCCGTAAACCTCTGAATCACTCTCTTGAGCCTCTCCATTACTCTCTTGAGCCCCTGCATCCTTCTATTGAGCCTCTGCACCACTCTCTTCAGCCTCTGCATCACCCTCTTAAGCCTCTGCATCCCTCTTTTGAGCCTCTGCATTACTTTCAAGAGCCTTTGCATCTCTCTCTTGAACTCCTGCATCCCTCTTATGAGCCTCTGCATCCCTCTCTTGAGCCTCTGCATCCCTCTCTTAAGCCTCTGCATCACTCTCTTATGCCTCTGCATCATCCTCGTGAGCCTCTGAATAACTCTCTTGAGCCTCTGCATCCCTCTCTTGAGCCTCTGCATCACTCTCTTCAGCCTCTGCATCCCTCTCTTGAGCCTCTGCATCCCTCTCTGTAGCCTCTGCATCACTCTCATGAGCCTCTGCATCACTCTCTTGAGACTCTGCATCAGTCTCATGAGCCTCTGCATCCCTCTCTGAAGTCTCAGCAACTCTCTCCTGAGCCTTTGCATCACTCTCTTAAGCCTCTGCTTCCCTTTCATGATCCTCTGCATCACTCTCTTGAGCCTCTGCATCACTCTCTTTATGCTCTGCATCACTCTCTTGAGCCTCTGCATCACTCTCCAGAGCCTTTACATCACTCTCTTGAGCCTCTGCATCATTCACCAGAGCATTTACATCACTCTCTGGAGCCTCTACATCACTCGCTTCAGCCTCTGCATCACTCTCTTAATCCTCTGCATCCCTCTCTTGATCCTCTGCATCACTCTCTTGAGCCTCTGCATCATTCTCTTGAGCCTCTGAATTTCTCTCTTAAGCTTCTACATTATTCTCTTGAGCCTCTGCATCACTCTCTTGAGCCCCTGCATCACTCTCTTAAGCCTCTGCATCTCTCTCTTCAGCCTCTGCATCACTCTCTGGAGCCTCTGTATCCCTCTATGGAACCTCAGCATCCCTCTCCTGAGCCTCTGCAGCACTCTCTTCAGCCTCTTCATCATTCTCTTGTGCCTCTGCATCCCTCTCTTAAGCCTCTGCATCACTCTCTTGAGCCTTTGGGTCCCTCTCTTAAGCCTCTGCATCACTCTCTTGAGCCTCTGTATCCCTCTCTTGAACTCCTGTAACCCTCTCATGACCATCTGCATCCCTCTTTTGAGCCTTTGCTTCACTCTCTTAAGCCTTTGCATCCCTCTCTTGAGCCTCTGCATCACTCTCAAGAGCCTCTGCATCCCTCTCTTGTGCCTCTTCATCCCTCACTTGAGCCTCTGCATCACTCTCAAGATCCTCTGCATCCCTCTCCTGAGCCTCTGAATCCCTCTTTTAAGCCTCTGCATCACTCCCTCGAGCCTCTGCATCACTCTCTTCATCCTCTGCATCCCTCTCTTGAGCATCTGCATCACTCTCTTGGGCCCCTGCATCCCTCTCTTGAGCCTCTTCATCACTCTCTTGAGTCTCTGCATCACCCTCTTAAGCCTCTGCATCCCTCTCTTGAGCCACTGCAACACTCTCTTAAGCCTCTGCATCCCTCTCTTGAGCCTCTGCGTCACTCTCAAGGGGCCTCTGCATCATTCTCTTGAGCCTCTGCATCCCTCACTTGAGCCTCTGCATCCCTCTCTTGAGCCCCTGCATCCCTCTCTTGACCTCTTCATCCCTCTCTTGAGCCACTGCATCCCTCTCTTAAGCCTCTGCAACACTCTTTTCAGCCTCTGCATCACTCTCTCGAGCCTTTGCTTCACTCTCTTGATCCTCTGCAACACTCTCTTGAGCCTCTGCATCACTTTCTTGCGCCTCTGCAACACTGTCTTCAGCCTCTGCATCACTCTCTTAAACCTTTGAATCCCTCTCTTGAGCCTCTGCATCACTCTCTCGAGCCTCTGCATCACTCTCTTGATCCTCGGCATCACTCTCATGAGCCTCTGCATCACTCTCTTAAGCCTCTGCATCACTCTCTAGAGCCTCTGCATCACTCTCTTCAGCTTCTGCATCACTCTCTTAAGCCTCTGCTTTCCCTCTCTTGATCCTCAGCATCACTCTCTTGAGCCTCTGCATCCCTCTCTTGAGCCTCTGCATCACTCTCTTGAGCCTCTGCATCACCCTCTTAAGCCTCTGCATCCCTTTTCCGAGCCTCTGCATCACTTTCTTAAGCCTCTGCATCCCTTTCTTGAGCCTCTGCATCACTCTCTTGAACTCCTGCATCCCTCTCATGAGCATTTGCATCCCTCTCTTGAGCCCCTGCATCCCTCTCTTGACCTCTTCATCCCTCTCTTGAGCCACTGCATCCCTCTCTTAAGCCTCTGCAACACTCTCTTCAGCCTCTGCATCACTCTCTCGAGCCTTTGCTTGACTCTCTTGATCCTCTGCAACACTCTCTTGAGCCTCTGCATCACTCTCTTGCGCCTCTGCAACACTCTCTTCAACCTCTGCATCACTCTCTTGAGGCCTCTGCATCACTCTCTTAAGCCTTTGAATCCCTCTCTTGAGCCTCTGCATCACTCTCTCGAGCCTCTGCATCACTCTCTTCATCCTGAGCATCACTCTCATGAGCCTCTGCATGAAACTCTTAAGCCTCTGCATCACTCTCTCGAGCCTCTGCATCACTCTCTTCAGCTTCTGCATCACTCTCTTAAGCCTCTGCTTTCCCTCTCTTGATCCTCAGCATCACACTCTTGAGCCTCTGCATCCCTCTCTTGAGCCTCTGCATCACTCTCTTGAGCCTCTGCATCACCCTCTTAAGCCTCTGCATCCCTTTTTCGAGCCTCTGCATCACTTTCTTAAGCCTCTGCATCCCTTTCTTGAGCCTCTGCATCACTCTCTTGAACTCCTGCATCCCTCTCATGAGCCTCTGCATCCCTTTCTTGAGCCCCTGCATCCCTCTCTTGACCTCTGCATCCCTCTCTTGAGCCACTGCATCCCTCTCTTAAGCCTATGCATCACTCTCTTATGCCTCTTCATCACTCTCTTAAGCCTCTGAATCACTCTCTTGAACCTCTGCATCACTCTCTTGAGCCTCTGCATCACCCTCTAAAGCCTCTGCATCACTCTCTTGAGCCTCTGCATCCCTCTCCTAAGCCTCTGCCTCACTCTCTTAAGCCTCTGCATCACTTTCTTAAGCCTCTGCATCACTCTCATAAGCATCTGAATCACTCTTAAGCCTCTGCATCCCTCTCTTGAACTCCTGCATCCCTCTCATGAGCATCTGCATCCCTGTCTTGAGCCTCTGCATCCCTCTCTTGAGCCTCTGCATCCCTCTCTTGAGCCTCGGCATCTCTCTCTTTAGCCTATGCATCACTCTCTTATGCCACTGCATCACTCTCTTAAGCCTCTGCATCACTCTCGTAATCCTTTGAATCTCTTGAGCCTCTGCATCCCTCTCTTGAGCCTCTGCATCTCTCTCTTAAGCCTCTGCATCACTCTTTTAATCCTCTGCATCACTCTCTAAAGCCTCTGCATCACTCTCTTTAGCCTCTGCAGCACTCTCTGAAGCCTCTGCTTCCCTCTCTTGATCCTCTGCACCACTCTCTTGAGCCTCTGCATCACTCTCTTGATCGTCTGCATCACTCTCTTGAGCCTCTGCATCACCCTCTTAAACCTCTGCATCACTCTCTTGAGCCTCTGCATCCCTCTCCCAAGCCTCTGCCTCACTCTCTTAAGCCTCTGCATCACTCTCTTAAGCCTCTGCATCACTCTCTAGATCCTCTGCATCACTCTCTTCAGCCTCTGCATCACTCTCTCAAGCCTCTGCATCCCTCTCTGGGGCCTCAGCATCCCTCTCGAGAGCCTTTTGCAGTACTCTCTTTAGCCTCTGCATCACTCTCTTCAGTCTCTGCATCACTCTTTTAAGCCTCTGCATCCCGCTCTTGAAGTTCTGCATCACTCTCTTGAGGCTCTGCATCATTCTCTTGAGCCACTGCATCTCTCTCTTAAGCCTCTGCATCACTCTCTTGAGCCTCTGCATCCCTCTCTGGAGCCGCAGCATCCCTCTCTTGAGCCTTTTGCAGCACTCTCTTGAGCCTCTGCATCACTCTCTTAAACCTCTGCATCACTCTCTAGAGTCTCTGCATCACTCGCTTCAGCCTCTGCATCCCTCTCTTGAGCCTCTGCATCACTCTCTTAAGCCTCTGCATCCCTCTCTTGAGCCTCTGCATCACTCTCAAGTGCCTCTGCTTCTTTCTCTTGTGCCTCTGTATCACTCCTTTAGCCTCTGCATCCATCTATTGAGCCTCTAAATCCCTCTGTTGAGCCTATTCATCCAACTCTTGAGCCTCTGCATCCCTCTCTTGAACCTCTGCAACACTCTCTTAATTCTCTGCATCACTCTCTTAAGCTTCTGCTTCCCTTTCACGATCCTCTGCATCACTCTCTTGAGCCTCTGCATCACTCTCTTGATTCTCTGCATCACTCTCTTGAGCCTCTGCATCACTCTTCAGAGCCTCGACATCACTCTCTTGAGCCTCTACATCACTCGCTTCAGCCTCTGCATCACTCTCTTAATCCTCTGCATCCCTCTCTTGATCCTCTGCATCACTCTCTTGAGCCTCTGCATCATTCTCTTCAGCCTCTGAATACCTCTCTTAAGCCTTTGCATTATTCTCTTGAGCCTCTGCATCACTCTCTTGAGCCCCTGCATCACTCACGAAAGCCTCTGCATCACTCTCTGGAGCCTCTGCATCCCTCTCTAGAGCCTCAGCATCCCTCTCTTGAGCCTCTGCAGCACTCTCTTGAGCCTCTTCATCATTCTCTTGAGCCTCGGCCTCCCTCTCTTAAGCCTCTGCATCACTCTCTTGAGCCTTTGGATCCCTCTCTTAAGCCTCTGCATAACTCTCTTGAGCCTCTGCATCCCTCTCTTGAACTCCTGTATCCCTCTCATTAGCCTCTGCATCCCTCTCTTGAGCCTTTACTTCACTCTCTTAAGCCTCTGCATCCCTCTCTTGAGCCTCTGCATCACTCTCAAGAGCCTCTGCATCCCTCTCTTGTGCCTCTTCAAACCTCACTTGAGCTTCTGCATCCTCTCTTGAGACTCTGCATCCCTCCCCTGAGCCTCTGCATCCGTCTCTTAAGCCTCTGCATCACTCTCTTAAGCCTCTGCATCACTCCAGTAAACCTCTGAATCACTCTCATGAGCCTCTCCATCCCTCTCATGAGCCTCTGCATCACTCTCTTTAGCCTCTGCATCACTCTCGTAAGCCTCTGCATCACTCCCTTTAGCCTCTGCATCACTCCCGTAAACCTCTGAATCACTCTCTTGAGCCTCTCCATCCCTCTCTTGAGCCCCTGCATCTCTCTATTGAGCCTCTGCATCACTCTCCTGAGCCTCTGCATCACCCTCATAAGCCTCTGCATCCCACTTTTGAGCCTCTGCATCACTTTCTTAAGCCTCTGCATCCCTTTCATGAGCCTTTGCATCTCCCTCTTGAACTCCTGCATCCCTCTTATGAGCCTATGCACCCCTCTCTTGAGCCTCTGCATCACTCTCTTCAGCCTCTGAATCCCGCTCTTGAGCCTCTGCATCACTCTCTTAAGCCTCTGCATCCCTCTCTTGTGCCTCTGCATCCCTCACTTGAGCCTCTGCATCCCTCTCTTAAGCCTCTGCATCACTCTCTTAAGCCTCTGCATCACTCTCTTAAGCCTCTGCATCACTCTCGTAAGCCTCTGAATCACTGTCTTGAGCTTCTGCATCCTTCTCTTGAGCCTCTGCATCACTGTCAAGAGCCTCTGCATCCCTCTCTTGTGCCTCTTCATCCCTCACTTTAGCCTCTGCATCCTTCTCTTGAGCCTCAGCATCCCTCTCTTGAACTCCTGCATCCTTCTCATGAGATTCTGCATCCCTCACTTGAGCCTTTGCATCACTCTCTTAAGCGTCTGCATCCCTCTCTTGAGCCTCTGCGTCACTCACAGGAGCCTCTGCATCCCTCTCTTGCGCCTCTGCTTACCTCACTTGAGCCTCTGCATCTCTCTCTTGAGCCCTTGCATACCTCTCTCGTGAGCCTCTGCATCACTCTCTTGAGCCTCTGCAACATCCTCTTAAGCCTCTGCATCACTCTCCTGAGCCTCTGTATCTTTCTCCTAAGCCTCTGCCTCACTCTCTTAACCCTCTGCATCCCACTCTTGAGCCTCTGCATCACTCTCTTCAGCCTCTTCATCCCTCTCTTGGGCCTCTGCAATACTCTCTTCAGCCTTTTCATCACTCTCTTGATCCTCTGCATCCCTCTCTATAGCCTCAGCATCCCTGTCTTGAGCCTTTTGCAGCACTCTCTTGAGCCACTGCATCACTCTCTTGATCGTCTGCTTCACTCTCTTGAGCCTCTGCATCTCTCTCTTAAGCCTCTCTATCACACTCTTTAGCCTCTGCATCACTCTCTTGAGTCTCTGCATCACTCTATTAAGCCTCTGCATCCAGCTCTTGAAGTTCTGCATCACTCTCTTGAGACTCTGCATCATTCTCTTGAACCTCTGCATCACTCTCTTGAGCCTCTGCATCACTCTCTTAAGCCTTTGCCTTTCTCTCTTGAGCCTCTGCATCACTCTATTGAGCCTCTGCATCCCTCTCTTGAGCCTTTTGCAGCACTCTCTTGAGCCTCTGCATCACTCTCTTAAAACTCTGCATCACTCTCTAGAGGCTCTGCATCACTCGCTTCAGCCTCTGCATCCCTCTCTTGAGCCTTTGCATCACTCTTTTAAGCCTCTGCTTCACTCACTTTAGCCTCTGCATCCCTCTCTTGAGCCTCTGCCTCCCTCTCTTGAGCCTATTCATCCCTCTCTTGAACCTCTGCATCCTTCTCTTGTGCCTCTGCATCATTCTCTTAAGCCTCTGCATCATTCTCGTAAGCCTCTGCATCACTCTCTTAAGCCTCTGCATCACTCCCGTATACCTCTGAATCACTCTCATGAGCCTCTCCATCACTCTCTTGAGCCCCTGCATCTCTCTATTGAGCCTCTGCACCACTCTCCTTAGCCTCTGCATCACCCTCTTAAGCCTCTGCATCCCTCTGTTGAGCCTCTGCATCACTTTCTTAAGCCTCTGCATCCCTTTCATGAGCCTTTGCATCTCTCTCTTGAACTCTTGCATCCCTCTTATGAGCCTCTGCATCCCTTTCTTGAGCCTTTGCATCGCTCGCTTAAGCCTCTGCATCCCTTTCTTGAGCCTCTGCATCCCTCTCTTAAGCCTCTGCATCCCTCTCTTGTGCCTCTGCATCCCTCACTTGAGCCTCTGCATCCCTCTCTTGAGCAATTACATCCTTCTCATGAGACTCTGCATCACTCTCGTGAGCCTCTGTATCACTCTCTTGAGCCTCTGCATCACTCTCTTGAGCCTGTGCATCACTCTCTTGAACCTCTGCATCATTCTCTGAAGCCTCTGCAACACTCTCTTCAGCCTCTGCATCACTCTCTTAAGCTTCTGCTTCCCTCTCATGATCCTCTGCATCACTCTCTTGAGCCTCTGCATCACTCACTTGATCCTCTGCATCACTCTCCAGGGCCTCTACATCACTCTCTTGAGCCTCTACATCACTCGCTTCATCCTCTGCATCACTCTCCTGATCCTCTGCATCCCTCTCTTGATCCTCTGCATCACTCTCTTGAGCCTCTGTATCATTCTCTTGAGCCTCTGAATCCCTCTCTTAAGCCTCTACATCATGCTCTTGAGCCTCTGCATCACTCTCTTAATCCTCTGCATCACTCTCGTAAGCCTCTGAATCACTCTCTTGAGCCTCTGCATCCCTCTCTTGAGCTTCTGCATCTCTCTCTTCAGCCTCTGCATCCCTCTATTGAGCCTCTGCATCACTCTCATGAGCCTATACATCCCTCTCTTGAGCCTCTGCATCCCTCTCTTAAGCCTCTGCATCACTCTCTTGATCCTCTGCATCACTCTCATGAGCCTCTGCATCACTCTCTTAAGCCTCTGCATCACTCTCTAGAGCCTCTGCATCACTCTCTTCAGCTTCTGCATCACTCTCTTAAGCCTCTGCTTTCCCTCTCTTGATCCTCTGCATCACTCTCTTGAGCCTCTGCATCCCTCTCTTGAGCCTCTGCATCACTCTCTTGAGCCTCTGCATCACCCTCTTAAGCCTCTGCATCCCTTTTTCGAGCCTTTGCATCACTTTCTTAAGCCTCTGCATCCCTTTCTTGAGCCTCTGCATCACTCTCTTGAACTCCTGCACCCCTCTCATTAGCCTCTGCATCCCTTTCTTGAGCCCCTGCATCCCTCTCTTGACCTCTGCATCCTTCTCTTGAGCCACTGCATCCCTCTCTTAAGCCTATGCATCACTCTCTTATGCCTCTTCATCACTCTCTTAAGCCTCTGAATCACTCTCGTGAACCTCTGCATCACTCTCTTGAGCCTCTGCATCACCCTCTTAAGCCTCTGAAAAAACTCGCTTGAGCCTCTGCATCCCTCTCCTAAGCCTCTGCCTCACTCTCTTAAGCCTCTGCATCACTTTCTTAAGCCTCTGCATCACTATCATAAGCATCTGAATCCCTCTTTTAAGCCTCTGCATCACTCTCTTGAACTCCTGCATCCCTCTCATGAGCATCTGCATCCCTCTCTTAAAGCCTCTGCATCCCTCTCTTGAGCCTCTGCATCCCTCTCTTGAGCCTCGGCATCCCTCTCTTTAGCCTATGCATCACTCTCTTATGCCACTGCATCACTCTCTTAAGCCTCTGCATCACTCTCGTAAGCCTCTGAATCACTCTCTTGAGCCTCTGCATCCCTCTCTTGAGCTTCTGCATCTCAATCTTCAGCCTTTGCATCCCTCTATTGAGCCTCTGCATCACTCACTTGAGCCTGTGCCTCACTCTCTGGAGCTTCTGCATCACTCTCTGAAGCCTCTGCAACACTCTCTTCAGCCTCTGCATCACTCTCTTAAGCCTCTGCTTCCCTCTCATGATCCTCTGCATCACTCTCTTGAGCCTCTGCATCACTCTCTTGATCCTATGCCTCACTCTCTTGAGCCTCTGCATCACTCTCCAGAGCCTCTACATCACTCTCTTGAGCCTCTACATCACTCGCTTCGTCCTCTGCTTCACTCTCATGATCCTCTGCATCCCTCTCTTGATCCTCTGCATCACTCTCTTGAGCCTCTGCATCATTCTCTTGAGCCTCTGAATCCCTCTCTTAAGCCCCTACATCGTGCTCTTGAGCCTCTGCATCACTCTCTTAAGCCTCTGCATCACTCTTGTAAGCCTCTGAATCACTCTCTTGAGCCTCTGCATCCCTCTCTTGAGCTTCTGCATCTCACTCTTCAGCCTCTGCATCCCTCTATTGAGCCTCTGCATCACTCTCTTGAGCCTATACATCCCTCTCTTGAGCCTCTGCATCCCTCTCTTAAGCCTCTGCATCACTCTCTTGATCCTCTGCATCACTCTCATGAGCCTCTGCATCACTCTCGTAAGCCTGTGCATCACTCTCTAGAGCCTCTGCATCACTCGCTTCAGCTTCTGCATCACTCTTTTAAGCCTCTGCTTTCCCTCTCTTGATCCTCTGCATCACTCTCTTGAGCCTCTGCATCCCTCTCTTGATCCTCTGCATCACTCTCTTGAGCCTCTGCATCACCCTCTTAAGCCTCTGCATTCCCTTTTCGAGCCTCTGCATCACTTTCATAAGCCTCTGCATCCCTTTCTTGAGCCTCTGCATCCCTCTCTTGAACTCCTGTATCCCTCTCATTAGCCTCTGCATCCCTCTCTTGAGCCTTTGCTTCACTCTCTTAAGCCTCTGCATCCCTCTCTTGAGCCTCTGCATCACTCTTAAGAGCCTCTGCAAACCTCTCTTGTGCCTCTTCAAACCTCACTTGAGCTTCTGCATTCTCTCTTGAGACTCTGCATCCCTCCCTTGAGCCTCTGCATCCCTCTCTTGAAGCTCTGCATCCGTCTCTTAAGCTTCTGCATCACTCTCTTAAGCCTCTGCATCACTCCATTAACCCTCTGAATCACTCTCATGAGCCTCTCCATCCCTCTCATGAGCCTCTGCATCACTCTCTTAAGCCTCTGCATCACTCTCGTAAGCCTCTGCATCACTCCCTTTAGCCTCTGCTTCACTCCCGTAAACCTCTGAATCACTCTCTTGAGCCTCTCCATCCCTCTCTTGAGCCATTGCATCCCTCTCTTGAGCCTCTGCATACCTCTCTTGAGTCTCTGCATCCCTCTCTTAAGCCTCTGTATCACACTCTTAAGCCTCTGCATCACTCTCTTAAGCCTCGGCATCACTCTCGTAAGCCTCGGAATTACTGTCTTGAGCCTCTGCATCCTTCTCTTGAGCCTCTGCATCACTGTCAAGAGCCTCTGCATCCCTCTCTTGTGCCTCTTCATCCCTCACTTTAGCCTCTGCATCCTTCTCTTGAGCCTCAGCATCCCTCTCTTGAACTCCTGCATCCTTCTCATGAGATTCTGCATCCCTCACTTGAGCCTTTGCATCACTCTCTTAAGCGTCTGCATCCCTCTCTTGAGCCTCTGCGTCACTAACAGGAGCCTCTGCATCCCTCTCTTGTGCCTCTGCTTACCTCACTTGAGCCTCTGCATCTCTCTCTTGAGCCCTTGCATACCTCTCTCGTGAGCCTCTGCATCACTCTCTTGAGCCTCTGCAACATCCGCTTAAGCCTCTGCATCACTCTCCTGAGCCTCTGTATCACTCTCCTAAGCCTCTGCCTCACTCTCTTAAGCCTCTGCATCACTCTCGTAAGCTTCTGAATCACTCTCTTGAGCCTCTGCATCCCACTCTTGAGCCTCTGCATCACTCTCTTCAGCCTCTTCATCCCTCTCTTGGGCCTCTGCAATACTCTCTTCAGCCTGTTCATCACTCTCTTGATCCTCTGCATCCCTCTCTGGAGCCTCAGCATCCCTCTCTTGAGCCTTTTGCAGCACTCTCTTGAGCCTCTGCATCACTCTCTTGAGCCTGTGCATCACTCTCTTGAACCTCTGCATCATTCTCTGAAGCCTCTGCAACACTCTCTTCAGCCTCTGCATCACTCTCTTAAGCCTCTGCTTCCCTCTCATGATCCTCTGCATCACTCTCTTGAGCCACTGCATCACTCTCTTGATCCTCTGCATCACTCTCCAGAGCCTCTACATCACTCTCTTGAGCCTCTACATCACTCGCTTCATCCTCTGCATCACTCTCCTGATCCTCTGCATCCCTCTCTTGATCCTCTGCATCAGTCTCTTGAGCCTCTGTATCATTCTGTTGAGCCTCTGAATCCCTCTCTTAAGCCTCTACATCATGCTCTTGAGCCTCTGCATCACTCTCTTAATCCTCTGCATCACTCTCGTAAGCCTCTGAATCACTCTCTTGAGCCTCTGCATCCCTCTCTTGAGCTTCTGCATCTCACTCTTCAGCCTCTGCATCCCTCTCTTAAGCCTCTGCATCACTCTCTTAAGCCTCTGCATCACTCTCTAGAGCCTCTGCATCACTCTCTTCAGCTTCTGCATCACTCTCTTAAGCCTCTGCTTTCCCTCTCTTGATCCTCTGCATCACTCTCTTGAGCCTCTGCATCCCTCTCTTGAGCCTCTGCATCACTCTCTTGAGCCTCTGCATCACCCTCTTAAGCCTCTGCATCCCTTTTTCGAGCCTTTGCATCACTTTCTTAAGCCTCTGCATCCCTTTCTTGAGCCTCTGCATTACTCTCTTGAACTCCTTCATCCCTCTCATTAGCCTCTGCATCCCTTTCTTGAGCCCCTGCATCCCTCTCTTGACCTCTGCATCCCTCTCTTGAGCCTCTGCATCCCTCTCTTGACCTCTGCATCCCTCTCTTGAGCCACTGCATCCCTCTCTTAAGCCAATGCATCACTCTCTTATGCCTCTTCATCACTCTCTTAAGCCTATGCATCACTCTCTTGAACTTCTGCATCACTCTCTTGAGCATCTGCATCACCCTCTTAAGCCTATGCATCACTCTCTTGAGCCTCTGCATCCCTCTCCTAAGCCTCTGCCTCACTCTCTTAAGCCTCTGCATCACTTTCTTAAGCCTCTGCATCACTCTCATAAGCATCTGAATCACTCTTTTAAGCCTCTGCATCCCTCTCTTGAACTCCTGCATCCCTCTCATGAGCATCTGCATCCCTCTCTTAAAGCCTCTGCATCCCTCTCTTGAGCCTCTGCATCCCTCTCTTGAGCCTCGGCATCCCTCTCTTTAGCCTATGCATCACTCTCTTATGCCACTGCATCACTCTCTTAAGCCTCTGCATCACTCTCGTAAGCCTCTGAATCACTCTCTTGAGCCTCTGCATCCCTCTCTTGAGCTTCTGCATCTCACCCTTCAGCCTCTGCTTTCCTCTATTGAGCCTCTGCATCACTCTCTTGAGCCTATACATCCCTCTCTTGAGCCTCTGCATCCCTCTCTTAAGCCTCTGCATCACTCTCATGAGCCTCTGCATCACTCTCTTGAGAGTCTGCATCACTCTCGTGAGACTCTGCATCACTCTCTTGAGCCTCTGCATCACTCTCTTGAGCCTGTGCGTCACTCTCTTGAGCCTCTGCATCACTCTCTGAAGCCTCTGCAACACTTTCTTCAGCCTCTGCATCACTCTCTCAAGCCTCTGCTTCCCTCTCATGATCCTCTGCATCACTCTCTTGAGCCTCTGCATCACTCTCTTGATCCTATGCATCACTCTCTTGAGCCTCTGCATCACTCTCCAGAGCCTCTACATCACTCTCTTGAGCCTCTACATCACTCGCTTCGTCCTCTACTTCACTCTCCTGATCCTCTGCATCACTCTCCAGAGCCTCTACATCACTCTCTTGAGCCTCTGCATCACTCTCTTAAGCCTCTGCATCACTCTCGTAAGCCTCTGAATCACTCTCTTGAGCCTCTGCATCCCTCTCTTGAGCTTCTGCATCTCACTCTTCAGCCTCTGCATCCCTCTATTTAGCCTCTGCATCACTCTCTTGAGCCTATACATCCCTCTCTTGAGCCTCTGCATCCCTCTCTTAAGCCTCTGCATCACTCTCTTGATCCTCTGCATCACTCTCTTGAGCCTCTGCATCCCTCTCTTGAGCCTCTGCATCACTCTCTTGAGCCTCTGCATCACCCTCTTAAGCCTCTGCATTCCCTTTTCGAGCCTCTGCATCACTTTCTTAAGCCTCTGCATCCCTTTCTTGAGCCTCTGCATCCCTCTCTTGAAGTCCTGTATCCCTATCATTAGCCTCTGCATCCCTCTCTTGAGCCTTTGCTTCACTCTCTTAAGCCTCTGCATCCCTCTATTGAGCCTCTGCATCACTCTCAAGAGCCTCTGCATCCCTCTCTTGTGCCTCTTCAAACCTCACTTGAGCTTCTGCATCCTCTCTTGAGACTCTGCATCTCTTCCTTGAACCTCTGCATCCGTCTCTTAAGCTTCTGCATCACTCTCTTAAGGCTCTGCATCACTCCAGTAAACCTCTGAATCACTATCATGAGCCTCTCCATCCCTCTCATGAGCCTCTGCATCACCCTCTTAAGCCTCTGCATCACTCTCGTAAGCCTCTGCATCACTCCCTTTAGCTTCTGCATCACTCCCGTAAACCTCTGAATCACTCTCTTGAGCCTCTCCATCCCTCTCTTGAGCCCCTGCATCTCTCTATTGAGCCTCTGCATCACTCTCTTGAGCCTCTGCATCACCCTCATAAGCCTCTGCATCCCTCTTTTGAGACTCTGCATCACTTTCTTAAGCCTCTGCATCCCTTTCATGAGCCTTTGCATCTCTCTCTTGAACTCCTGCATCCCTCTTATGAGCCTATGCATCCCTCTCTTGAGCCTCTGCATCACTCTCTTGAGCCTCTGCATCCCTCTCTTGAGCCTCTGCATCACTCTCTTAAGCCTCTGCATCCCTCTCTTGTGCCTCTGCATCCCTCACTTTAGCCTCTGCATCCCTCTCTTGAGCCATTGCATCCCTCTCTTGAGCCTCTGCATACCTCTCTTGAGTCTCTGCATCCCTCTCTTAAGCCTCTGCATCACTCTCTTAAGCCTCTGCATCACTCTCTTAAGCCTCTGCATCACTCTCGTAAGCCTCGGAATCACTGTCTTGAGCCTCTGCATCCTTCTCTTGAGCCTCTGCATCAATGTCAAGAGCCTCTTCATCCCTCTTATGTGCCTCTTCATCCCTCACTTTAGCCTCTGCATCCTTCTCTTGAGCCTCAGCATCCCTCTCTTGAACTCCTGCATCCTTCTCATGAGATTCTGCATCCCTCACTTGAGCCTTTGCATCACTCTCTTATGCGTCTGCATCCCTCTCTTGAGCCTCTGCGTCACTCACAGGAGCCTCTGCATCCCTCTCTTGTGCCTCTGCTTACCTCACTTGAGCCTCTGCATCTCTCTCTTGAGCCCTTGCATACCTCTCTCGTGAGCCTCTGCATCACTCTCTTGAGCCTCTGCAACATCCTCTTAAGCCTCTGCATCACTCTCCTGAGCCTCTGTATCCCTCTCCTAAGCCTCTGCCTCACTCTCTTAAGCCTCTGCATCACTCTCGTAAGCTTCTGAATCACTCTCTTGAGCCTCTGCATCCCACTCTTGAGCCTCTGCATCACTCTCTTCAGCCTCTTCATCCCTCTCTTCGGCCTCTGCATTACTCTCTTCAGCCTCTTCATCACTCTCTTGATCCTCTGCATCCCTCTCTGGAGCCTCAGCATCCCTCTCATGAGCCTTTTGCTGCACTCTCTTGAGCCTCTGCATCACTCTCTTGATCGTCTGCTTCACTCTCTTGAGCCTCTGCATCTCTCTCTTGAGCCTCTCAATCACACTCTTTAGCCTCTGCATCACTCTCTTGAGTCTCTGCATCACTCTCTTAAGCCTCTGCATCCCGCTCTTGAAGTTCTGCATCACTCTCTTGAGACTCTGCATCATTCTCTTGAGCCTCTGCATCACTCTCTTGAGCCTCTGCATCCCTCTCTGGAGCCTCAGCATCCCTCTCTTGAGCCTTTTGCAGCACTCTCTTGAGCCTCTGCATCACTCTCTTAAACCTCTGCATCACTCTCTAGAGTCTCTGCATCACACGCTTCAGCCTCTGCATCCCTCTCTTGAGCCTTTGCATCACTCTTTTAAGCCTCTGCATCACTCACTTTAGCCTCTGCATCCCTCTCTTGAGCCTCTGCCTCCCTCTCTTGAGCCTATTCATCCCTCTCTTGAACCTCTGCATCCTTCTCTTGAGCCTCTGCATCATTCTCGTAAGCCTCTGCATCACTCTCTTAAGCCTCTGGATCACTCCCGTATACCTCTGAATCACTCTCATGAGCCTCTCCATCACTCTCTTGAGCCCCTGCATCTCTCTATTGAGCCTCTGCACCACTCTCCTTAGCCTCTGCATCACCCTCTTAAGGCTCTGCATCCCTCTGTTGAGCCTCTGCATCACTTTCTTAAGCCTCTGCATCCCTTTCATGAGCCTTTGCATCTCTCTCTTGAAGTCTTGCATCCCTCTTATGAGCCTCTGCATCCCTCTCTTGAGCCTTTGCATCTCTCGCTTAAGTCTCTGCATCCCTTTCTTGAGCCTCTGCATCCCTCTCTTAAGCCTCTGCATCCCTCTCTTGTGCCTCTGCATCCCTCACTTGAGCCTCTGCATCCCTCTCTTGAGCAATTACATCCTTCTCTTGAGCCTCTGCATCCCTCTCTTGAGCCTCTGCATCCCTCTCTTAAGCCTCTGCATCACTCTTTCAAGCCTCTGCATCACTCTCGTAAGCCTCTGAATCACTCTCTTGAGCCTCTGCATCCCTCTCTTGAGCTTCTGCATCTCACTCTTCAGCCTCTGCATCCCTCTGTTGAGCCTCTGCATCACTCTCTTGAGCCTATACATCCCTCTCTTGAGCCTCTGCATCCCTCTCTTAAGCCTCTGCATCACTCTCATGAGACTCTGCATCACTCTCTTGAGCCTCTGCATCACTCTCTTGAGCCTGTGCATCACTCTCTTGAACCTCTGCATCATTCTCTGAAGCCTCTGCAACACTCTCTTCAGCCTCTGCATCACTCTCTTAAGCCTCTGCTTCCCTCTCATGATCTTCTGCATCACTCTCTTGAGCCTCTTCATCACTCTCTTGATCCTCTGCATCACTCTCCAGAGCCTCTACATCACTCGCTTCATCCTCTGCATCACTCTCCTGATCCTCTGCATCCCTCTCTTGATCCTCTGCATCACTCTCTTGAGCCTCTGTATCATTCTCTTGAGCCTCTGAATCCCTCTCTTAAGCCTCTACATCATGCTCTTGAGCCTCTGCATCCCACTCTTGAGCCTCTGCATCACTCTCTTCAGCCTCTTCATCCCTCTCTTGGGCCTCTGCAATACTCTCTTCAGCCTGTTCATCACTCTCTTGATCCTCTGCATCCCTCTCTGGAGCCTCAGCATCCCTCTCTTGAGCCTTTTGCAGCACTCTCTTGAGCCTCTGCATCACTCTCTTGAGCCTGTGCATCACTCTCTTGAACCTCTGCATCATTCTCTGAAGCCTCTGCAACACTCTCTTCAGCCTCTGCATCACTCTCTTAAGCCTCTGCTTCCCTCTCATGATCCTCTGCATCACTCTCTTGAGCCACTGCATCACTCTCTTGATCCTCTGCATCACTCTCCAGAGCCTCTACATCACTCTCTTGAGCCTCTACATCACTCGCTTCATCCTCTGCATCACTCTCCTGATCCTCTGCATCCCTCTCTTGATCCTCTGCATCAGTCTCTTGAGCCTCTGTATCATTCTCTTGAGCCTCTGAATCCCTCTCTTAAGCCTCTACATCATGCTCTTGAGCCTCTGCATCACTCTCTTAATCCTCTGCATCACTCTCGTAAGCCTCTGAATCACTCTCTTGAGCCTCTGCATCCCTCTCTTGAGCTTCTGCATCTCACTCTTCAGCCTCTGCATCCCTCTCTTAAGCCTCTGCATCACTCTCTTAAGTCTCTGCATCACTCTCTAGAGCCTCTGCATCACTCTCTTCAGCTTCTGCATCACTCCCTTAAGCCTCTGCTTTCCCTCTCTTGATCCTCTGCATCACTCTCTTGAGCCTCTGCATCCCTCTCTTGAGCCTCTGCATCACTCTCTTGAGCCTCTGCATCACCCTCTTAAGCCTCTGCATCCCTTTTTCGAGCCTTTGCATTACTTTCTTAAGCCTCTGCATCCCTTTCTTGAGCCTCTGCATTACTCTCTTGAACTCCTTCATCCCTCTCATTAGCCTCTGCATCCCTTTCTTGAGCCCCTGCATCCCTCTCTTGACCTCTGCATCCCTCTCTTGAGCCTCTGCATCCCTCTCTTGACCTCTGCATCCCTCTCTTGAGCCACTGCATCCCTCTCTTAAGCCTATGCATCACTCTCTTATGCCTCTTCATCACTCTCTTAAGCCTATGCATCACTCTCTTGAACTTCTGCATCACTCTCTTGAGCATCTGCATCACCCTCTTAAGCCTATGCATCACTCTCTTGAGCCTCTGCATCCCTCTCCTAAGCCTCTGCCTCACTCTCTTAAGCCTCTGCATCACTTTCTTAAGCCTCTGCATCACTCTCATAAGCATCTGAATCACTCTTTTAAGCCTCTGCATCCCTCTCTTGAACTCCTGCATCCCTCTCATGAGCATCTGCATCCCTCTCTTAAAGCCTCTGCATCCCTCTCTTGAGCCTCTGCATCCCTCTCTTGAGCCTCGGCATCCCTCTCTTTAGCCTATGCATCACTCTCTTATGCCACTGCATCACTCTCTTAAGCCTCTGCATCACTCTCGTAAGCCTCTGAATCACTCTCTTGAGCCTCTGCATCCCTCTCTTGAGCTTCTGCATCTCACCCTTCAGCCTCTGCTTTCCTCTATTGAGCCTCTGCATCACTCTCTTGAGCCTATACATCCCTCTCTTGAGCCTCTGCATCCCTCTCTTAAGCCTCTGCATCACTCTCATGAGCCTCTGCATCACTCTCTTGAGAGTCTGCATCACTCTCGTGAGACTCTGCATCACTCTCTTGAGCCTCTGCATCACTCTCTTGAGCCTGTGCGTCACTCTCTTGAGCCTCTGCATCACTCTCTGAAGCCTCTGCAACACTTTCTTCAGCCTCTGCATCACTCTCTCAAGCCTCTGCTTCCCTCTCATGATCCTCTGCATCACTCTCTTGAGCCTCTGCATCACTCTCTTGATCCTATGCATCACTCTCTTGAGCCTCTGCATCACTCTCCAGAGCCTCTACATCACTCTCTTGAGCCTCTTCATCACTCGCTTCGTCCTCTACTTCACTCTCCTGATCCTCTGCATCACTCTCCAGAGCCTCTACATCACTCTCTTGAGCCTCTGCATCACTCTCTTAAGCCTCTGCATCACTCTCGTAAGCCTCTGAATCACTCTCTTGAGCCTCTGCATCCCTCTCTTGAGCTTCTGCATCTCACTCTTCAGCCTCTGCATCCCTCTATTTAGCCTCTGCATCACTCTCTTGAGCCTATACATCCCTCTCTTGAGCCTCTGCATCCCTCTCTTAAGCCTCTGCATCACTCTCTTGATCCTCTGCATCACTCTCTTGAGCCTCTGCATCCCTCTCTTGAGCCTCTGCATCACTCTCTTGAGCCTCTGCATCACCCTCTTAAGCCTCTGCATTCCCTTTTCGAGCCTCTGCATCACTTTCTTAAGCCTCTGCATCCCTTTCTTGAGCCTCTGCATCCCTCTCTTGAAATCCTGTATCCCTATCATTAGCCTCTGCATCCCTCTCTTGAGCCTTTGCTTCACTCTCTTAAGCCTCTGCATCCCTCTATTGAGCCTCTGCATCACTCTCAAGAGCCTCTGCATCCCTCTCTTGTGCCTCTTCAAACCTCACTTGAGCTTCTGCATCCTCTCTTGAGACTCTGCATCTCTTCCTTGAACCTCTGCATCCGTCTCTTAAGCTTCTGCATCACTCTCTTAAGGCTCTGCATCACTCCAGTAAACCTCTGAATCACTATCATGAGCCTCTCCATCCCTCTAATGAGCCTCTGCATCACCCTCTTAAGCCTCTGCATCACTCTCGTAAGCCTCTGCATCACTCCCTTTAGCTTCTGCATCACTCCCGTAAACCTCTGAATCACTCTCTTGAGCCTCTCCATCCCTCTCTTGAGCCCCTGCATCTCTCTATTGAGCCTCTGCATCACTCTCTTGAGCCTCTGCATCACCCTCATAAGCCTCTGCATCCCTCTTTTGAGACTCTGCATCACTTTCTTAAGCCTCTGCATCCCTTTCATGAGCCTTTGCATCTCTCTCTTGAACTCCTGCATCCCTCTTATGAGCCTATGCATCCCTCTCTTGAGCCTCTGCATCACTCTCTTGAGCCTCTGCATCCCTCTCTTGAGCCTTTGCATCACTCTCTTAAGCCTCTGCATCCCTCTCTTGTGCCTCTGCATCCCTCACTTTAGCCTCTGCATCCCTCTCTTGAGCCATTGCATCCCTCTCTTGAGCCTCTGCATACCTCTCTTGAGTCTCTGCATCCCTCTCTTAAGCCTCTGCATCACTCTCTTAAGCCTCTGCATCACTCTCTTAAGCCTCTGCATCACTCTCGTAAGCCTCGGAATCACTGTCTTGAGCCTCTGCATCCTTCTCTTGAGCCTCTGCATCAATGTCAAGAGCCTCTTCATCCCTCTTATGTGCCTCTTCATCCCTCACTTTAGCCTCTGCATCCTTCTCTTGAGCCTCAGCATCCCTCTCTTGAACTCCTGCATCCTTCTCATGAGATTCTGCATCCCTCACTTGAGCCTTTGCATCACTCTCTTATGCGTCTGCATCCCTCTCTTGAGCCTCTGCGTCACTCACAGGAGCCTCTGCATCCCTCTCTTGTGCCTCTGCTTACCTCACTTGAGCCTCTGCATCTCTCTCTTGAGCCCTTGCATACCTCTCTCGTGAGCCTCTGCATCACTCTCTTGAGCCTCTGCAACATCCTCTTAAGCCTCTGCATCACTCTCCTGAGCCTCTGTATCCCTCTCCTAAGCCTCTGCCTCACTCTCTTAAGCCTCTGCATCACTCTCGTAAGCTTCTGAATCACTCTCTTGAGCCTCTGCATCCCACTCTTGAGCCTCTGCATCACTCTCTTCAGCCTCTTCATCCCTCTCTTCGGCCTCTGCAATACTCTCTTCAGCCTCTTCATCACTCTCTTGATCCTCTGCATCCCTCTCTGGAGCCTCAGCATCCCTCTCATGAGCCTTTTGCTGCACTCTCTTGAGCCTCTGCATCACTCTCTTGATCGTCTGCTTCACTCTCTTGAGCCTCTGCATCTCTCTCTTGAGCCTCTCAATCACACTCTTTAGCCTCTGCATCACTCTCTTGAGTCTCTGCATCACTCTCTTAAGCCTCTGCATCCCGCTCTTGAAGTTCTGCATCACTCTCTTGAGACTCTGCATCATTCTCTTGAGCCTCTGCATCACTCTCTTGAGCCTCTGCATCCCTCTCTGGAGCCTCAGCATCCCTCTCTTGAGCCTTTTGCAGCACTCTCTTGAGCCTCTGCATCACTCTCTTAAACCTCTGCATCACTCTCTAGAGTCTCTGCATCACACGCTTCAGCCTCTGCATCCCTCTCTTGAGCCTTTGCATCACTCTTTTAAGCCTCTGCATCACTCACTTTAGCCTCTGCATCCCTCTCTTGAGCCTCTGCCTCCCTCTCTTGAGCCTATTCATCCCTCTCTTGAACCTCTGCATCCTTCTCTTGAGCCTCTGCATCATTCTCGTAAGCCTCTGCATCACTCTCTTAAGCCTCTGGATCACTCCCGTATACCTCTGAATCACTCTCATGAGCCTCTCCATCACTCTCTTGAGCCCCTGCATCTCTCTATTGAGCCTCTGCACCACTCTCCTTAGCCTCTGCATCACCCTCTTAAGGCTCTGCATCCCTCTGTTGAGCCTCTGCATCACTTTCTTAAGCCTCTGCATCCCTTTCATGAGCCTTTGCATCTCTCTCTTGAAGTCTTGCATCCCTCTTATGAGCCTCTGCATCCCTCTCTTGAGCCTTTGCATCTCTCGCTTAAGTCTCTGCATCCCTTTCTTGAGCCTCTGCATCCCTCTCTTAAGCCTCTGCATCCCTCTCTTGTGCCTCTGCATCCCTCACTTGAGCCTCTGCATCCCTCTCTTGAGCAATTACATCCTTCTCTTGAGCCTCTGCATCCCTCTCTTGAGCCTCTGCATCCCTCTCTTAAGCCTCTGCATCACTCTTTCAAGCCTCTGCATCACTCTCGTAAGCCTCTGAATCACTCTCTTGAGCCTCTGCATCCCTCTCTTGAGCTTCTGCATCTCACTCTTCAGCCTCTGCATCCCTCTGTTGAGCCTCTGCATCACTCTCTTGAGCCTATACATCCCTCTCTTGAGCCTCTGCATCCCTCTCTTAAGCCTCTGCATCACTCTCATGAGACTCTGCATCACTCTCTTGAGCCTCTGCATCACTCTCTTGAGCCTGTGCATCACTCTCTTGAACCTCTGCATCATTCTCTGAAGCCTCTGCAACACTCTCTTCAGCCTCTGCATCACTCTCTTAAGCCTCTGCTTCCCTCTCATGATCTTCTGCATCACTCTCTTGAGCCTCTTCATCACTCTCTTGATCCTCTGCATCACTCTCCAGAGCCTCTACATCACTCGCTTCATCCTCTGCATCACTCTCCTGATCCTCTGCATCCCTCTCTTGATCCTCTGCATCACTCTCTTGAGCCTCTGTATCATTCTCTTGAGCCTCTGAATCCCTCTCTTAAGCCTCTACATCATGCTCTTGAGCCTCTGCATCACTCTCTTAAGCCTCTGCATCACTCTCGTAAGCCTCTGAATCACTCTCTTGAGCCTCTGCATCCCTCTCTTGAGCTTCTGCATCTCACTCTTCAGCCTCTGCATCCCTCTATTGTGCCCCTGCATCACTCTCTTGAGCCTATACATCCCTCTCTTGAGCCTCTGCATCCCTCTCTTAAGCCACTGCATCACTCTCTTGATCCTCTGCATCACTCTCATGAGCCTCTGCATCACTCTCTTTAGCCTCTGCATCACTCTCTAGAGCCTCTGCATCACTCTCTTCAGCTTCTGCTTCACTCTCTTAAGCCTCTGCTTTCCCTCTCTTGATCCTCTGCATCACTCTCTTGAGCCTCTGCATCCCTCTCTTGAGCCTCTGCATCACTCTCTTGAGCCTCTGCATCACCCATTTAAGCCTCTGCATCCCTTTTTCGAGCCTTTGCATCACTTTCTTAAGCCTCTGCATCCCTTTCTTGAGCCTCTGCATCACTCTCTTGAACTCCTGCATCACTCTCATTATCCTCTGCATCCTTTTTTTGAGCCCCTGCATCCCTCTCTTGACCTCTGCATCCCTCTCTTGAGCCGCTGCATTCCTCTCTTAAGCCTATGCATCACTCTCTTATGCCTCTTCATCACTCTCTTAAGCCTCTGCATCACTCTCTTGAGCTTCTGCATCGCTCTCCTAAGCCTCTGCCTCACTCTCTTAAGCCTCTGCATCACTTTCTTAAGCCTCTGCATCACTCTCATAAGCATCTGAATCACTCTCTTAAGCCTCTGCATCCCTCTCTTGAACTCCTGCATCCCTCTCATGAGCATCTGCATCCCTCTCTTAAAGCCTCTGCATCCCTCTCTTGAGCCTCTGCATCCCTCTCTTGAGCCTCGGCATCCCTCTCTTTAGCCTATGCATCACTCTCTTATGCCACTGCATCTGCATCTTAAGCCTCTGCATCACTCTCGTAAGCCTCTGAATCAATCTCTTGAGCCTCTGCATCCCTCTCTTGAGCTTCTGCATCTCACTCTTCAGCCTCTGCATCCCTCTATTGAGCCTCTGCATCACTCTCTTGAGCCTATACATCCCTCTCTTGAGTCTCTGCATCCCTCTCCTAAGCCTCTGCATCCCTCTCTTGAGTCTCTGCATCCCTCTCTTAAGCCTCTGCATCACTCTCATGAGCCTCTGCATCACTCTCTTGAGCCTGTGCGTCACTCTCTTGAGCCTCTGCATCACTCTCTGAAGCCTCTGCAACACTCTCTTCAGCCTCTGCTTCCCTCTCATGATCTTCTGCATCACTCTCTTGAGCCTCTGCATCACTCTCTTGATCCTCTGCATCACTCTCCAGAGCCTCTACATCACTCGCTTCATCCTCTGCATCACTCTCCTGATCCTCTGCATCCCTCTCTTGAGACTCTGCATCACTCTCGTGAGCCTCTGCATCACTCTCTTAAGCCTCTGCATCACTCTCTTGAGCCTGTGCGTCACTCTCTTGAGCCTCTGCATCACTCTCTGAAGCCTCTGCAACACTCTCTTCAGCCTCTGCATCACTCCCTTAAGCCTCTGCTTCCCTCTCATGATCCTCTGCATCACTCTCTTGAGCCTGTGCATCACTCTCTTGAACCTCTGCATCATTCTCTGAAGCCTCTGCAACACTCTCTTCAGCCTCTGCATCACTCTCTTAAGCCTCTGCTTCCCTCTCATGATCTTCTGCATCACTCTCTTGAGCCTCTGCATCACTCTCTTGATCCTCTGCATCACTCTCCAGAGCCTCTACATCACTCGCTTCATCCTCTGCATCACTCTCCTGATCCTCTACATCCCTCTCTTGATCCTCTGCATCACTCTCTTGAGCCTCTGTATCATTCTCTTGAGCCTCTGAATCCCTCTCTTAAGCCTCTACATCATGCTCTTGAGCCTCTGCATCACTCTCTTAAGCCTCTGCATCACTCTCGTAAGCCTCTGAATCACTCTCTTGAGCCTCTGCATCCCTCTCTTGAGCTTCTGCATCTCACTCTTCAGCCTCTGCATCCATCTATTGTGCCTCTGCATCACTCTCTTGAGCCTATACATCCCTCTCTTGAGCCTCTGCATCCCTCTCTTAAGCCACTGCATCACTCTCTTGATCCTCTGCATCACTCTCATGAGCCTCTGCATCACTCTCTTTAGCCTCTGCATCACTCTCTAGAGCCTCTGCATCACTCTCTTCAGCTTCTGCTTCACTCTCTTAAGCCTCTGCTTTCCCTCTCTTGATCCTCTGCATCACTCTCTTGAGCCTCTGCATCCCTCTCTTGAGCCTCTGCATCACTCTCTTGAGCCTCTGCATCACCCTCTTAAGCCTCTGCATCCCTTTTTCGAGCCTTTGCATCACTTTCTTAAGCCTCTGCATCCCTTTCTTGAGCCTCTGCATCACTCTCTTGAACTCCTGCATCACTCTCATTATCCTCTGCATCCTTTTTTTGAGCCCCTGCATCCCTCTCTTGACCTCTGCATCCCTCTCTTGAGCCGCTGCATCCCTCTCTTAAGCCTATGCATCACTCTCTTATGCCTCTTCATCACTCTCTTAAGCCTCTGCATCACTCTCTTGAGCTTCTGCATCCCTCTCCTAAGCCTCTGCCTCACTCTCTTAAGCCTCTGCATCACTTTCTTAAGCCTCTGCATCACTCTCATAAGCATCTGAATCACTCTCTTAAGCCTCTGCATCCCTCTCTTGAACTCCTGCATCCCTCTCATGAGCATCTGCATCCCTCTCTTAAAGCCTCTGCATCCCTCTCTTGAGCCTCTGCATCCCTCTCTTGAGCCTCGGCATCCCTCTCTTTAGCCTATGCATCACTCTCTTATGCCACTGCATCTGCATCTTAAGCCTCTGCATCACTCTC
Source organism: Procambarus clarkii (assembly GCF_040958095.1). Lineage (NCBI taxonomy): Eukaryota > Metazoa > Arthropoda > Malacostraca > Decapoda > Cambaridae > Procambarus > Procambarus clarkii. The sequence continues at coordinate 46,296,885 of NC_091165.1, read as the reverse complement.
GTAAGCCTCTGAATCAATCTCTTGAGCCTCTGCATCCCTCTCTTGAGCTTCTGCATCTCACTCTTCAGCCTCTGCATCCCTCTATTGAGCCTCTGCATCACTCTCTTGAGCCTATACATCCCTCTCTTGAGTCTCTGCATCCCTCTCCTAAGCCTCTGCATCCCTCTCTTGAGTCTCTGCATCCCTCTCTTAAGCCTCTGCATCACTCTCATGAGCCTCTGCATCACTCTCTTGAGACTCTGCATCACTCTCGTGAGCCTCTGCATCACTCTCTTAAGCCTCTGCATCACTCTCTTGAGCCTGTGCGTCACTCTCTTGAGCCTCTGCATCACTCTCTGAAGCCTCTGCAACACTCTCTTCAGCCTCTGCATCACTCCCTTAAGCCTCTGAATCACTCTCCAGAGCCTCTACATCACTCTCTTGAGCCTCTACATCACTCGCTTCATCCTCTGCTTCACTCTCCTGATCCTCTGCTTCACTCTCCTGATCCTCTGCATCCCTCTCTTGATCCTCTTCATCACTCTCTTGAGCCTCTACATCATTCTCTTGAGCCTCTGAATCCCTCTCTTAAGCCTCTACATCGTGCTCTTGAGCCTCTGCATCACTCTCTTAAGCCTCTGCATCTTTCTCGTAAGCCTCTGAATCACTCTCTTGAGCCTCTGCATCCCTCTCTTGAGCTTCTGCATCTCACTATTCAGCCTCTGCATCCCTCTATTGAGCCTCTGCATCACTCTCTTGAGCCTATACATCCCTCTCATGATCCTCTGCATCACTCTCATGAGCCTCTGCGTCACTCTCGTAAGCCTGTGCATCACTCTCTAGAGCCTCTGCATCACTCTCTTCAGCTTCTGCATCACTCTCTTAAGCCTCTGCTTTCCCTCTCTTGATCCTCTGCATCACTCTCTTGGGCCTCTGCATCCCTCTCTTGAGCCTCTGCATCACTCTCTTGTGCCTCTGCATCACCCTCTTAAGCCTCTGCATTCCATTTTCGAGCCTCTGCATCACTTTCTTAAGCCTCTGCATCCCTTTCTTGAGCCTCTGCATCACTCTCTTGAACTCCTGCATCCCTCTCTTGACCTCTGCATCCCTCTCTTGAGCCACTGCATCCCTCTCTTAAGCCTATGCATCACTCTCTTATGCCTCTTCATCACTCTCATAAGCCTCTGAATCACTCTCTTGAACCTCTGTATCACTCTCTTGAGCTTCTGCATCACCCTCTTAAGCCTCTGCATCACTCTCTTTAGCCTCTGCATCCCTCTCCTAAGCCTGTGCCTCACTTTCTTAAGCCTCTGCATCACCATCTTAAGCCTCTGCATCACTCTCATAAGCATCTGAATCACTCTCTTAAGCCTCTGCATCCCTCTCTTGAACTCCTGCATCCCTCTCATGAGCATCTGCATCCCTCTCTTGAGCCTCTGCATCCCTCTCTTGAGCCTCTGCATCCCTTTCTTGAGCCTCGGCATCCCTCTCTTTAGCCTATGTATCACTCTCTTAAGCCTCTGCATCACTCTCGTAATCCTCTGAATCTCTTGAGCCTCTGCATCCCTCTCTTGAGCCTCTGCATCTCGCTCTTAAGCCTCTGCATCACTCTTTTAATCCTCTGCATCACTCTCTAAAGCCTCTGCATCACTCTCTTCAGCCTCTGCATCTCTCTCTGAAGCCTCTGCTTCCCTCGCTTGATCCTCTGCACCACTCTCTTGAGCCTCTGCATCACTCTCTTGATCGTCTGCATCACTCTCTTGAGCCTCTGCATCACCCTCTTAAACCTCTGCATCACTCTCTTGAGCCTCTGCATCCCTCTCCCAGGCCTCTGCCTCATTCTCTTAAGCCTCAGCATCACTCTCGTAACCCTCTGAATCACTCTCTTGAGCCTCTGCATCCCTCTCTTGGGCGTCTGCATCACTCTCTTCAGCCTCTTCATCCGTCTCTCGGGCCACTGCAACACTCTCTTCAGCCTCTGCATTACTCTCTTGATCCTCTGCATCACTCTCGTAAGCCTCTGAATCACTCTCTTGATCCTCTGCATCCCTGTCTTGAGCCTCTAAATCCCTCTCTTAAGGATCTGCATCACTCTCTTAAGCCTCTGCATCACTCTCTAGATTCTCTGCATCACTCTCTTCAGCCTCTGCATCACTCTCTTGAGCCTCTGCATCCCTCTCTGGAGCCGCAGCATCCCTCTCTTGAGCCTTTTGCAGCACTCTCTTGAGCCTCTGCATCACTCTCCTAAACCTCTGCATCACTCTCGATCTAGAGTCTCTGCATCACTCGCTTCAGCCTCTGCATCCCTCTCTTGAGCCTCTGCATCACTCTCTTAAGCCTCTGCATCCCTCTCTTGAGCCTCTGCATCACTCTCAAGTGCCTCTGCTTCTTTCTCTTGTGCCTCTGCATCACTCACTTTAGCCTCTGCATCCATCTATTGAGCCTCTGCATCCCTCTGTTGAGCCTATTCATCCCTCTCTTGAGCCTCTGCATCCCACTCTTGAGCCTCTGCAACACTATCCTAATTCTCTGCATCACTCTCTTAAGCCTCTGCTTCCCTTTCACGATCCTCTGCATCACTCTCTTGAGCCTCTGCATCACTCTCTTGATCCTATGCATCACTCTCTTGAGCCTCTGAATCACTCTCCAGAGCCTCTACATCACTCTCTTGAGCCTCTACATCACTCGCTTCATCCTCTGCTTCACTCTCCTGATCCTATGCATCCCTCTCTTGATCCTCTTCATCACTCTCTTGAGCCTCTACATCATTCTCTTGAGCCTCTGAATCCCTTTCTTAAGCCTCTACATCGTGCTCTTGAGCCTCTGCATCACTCTCTTAAGCCTCTGCATCTTTCTCGTAAGCCTCTGAATCACTCTCTTGAGCCTCTGCATCCCTCTCTTGACCTTCTGCATCTCACTCTTCAGCCTCTGCATCCCTCTATTGAGCCTCTGCATCACTCTCTTGAGCCTATACATCCCTCTCTTGAGCCTCTGCATCCCTCTCTTAAGCTTCTGCATCACTCTCTTGATCCTCTGCATCACTCTGATGAGCCTCTGCGTCACTCTCGTAAGCCTGTGCATCACTCTCTTCAGCTTCTGCATCACTCTCTTAAGCCTCTGCTTTCCCTCTCTTGATCCTCTGCATCACTCTCTTGAGCCTCTGCATCCCTCTCTTGAGCCTCTGCATCACTCTCTTGAGCCTCTGCATCACCCTCTTAAGCCTCTGCATCACCCTCTTAAGCCTCTGCATTCCATTTTCGAGCCTCTGCATCACTTTCTTAAGCCTCTGCATCCCTTTCTAGAGCCTCTGCATCACTCTCTTGAACTCCTGCATCCCTCTCATGAGCCTCTGCATCCCTTTCTTGAGCCCCTGCATCCCTCTCTTGACCTCTGCATCCCTCTCTTGAGCCACTGCATCCCTCTCTTAAGCCTATGCATCACTCTCTTATGCCTCTTCATCACTCTCATAAGCCTCTGAATCACTCTCTTGAACCTCTGTATCACTCTCTTGAGCTTCTGCATCACCCTCTTAAGCCTCTGCATCACTCTCTTGAGCCTCTGCATCCCTCTCCTAAGCCTCTGCCTCACTCCCTTAAGCCTCTGCATCACTTTCTTAAGCCTCTGCATCACTCTCATAAGCATCTGAATCACTCTCTTGATCCTCTGCATCATTCACTTGAGCCTCTGCATCATTCTCTTGAGCCTCTGAATACCTCTCTTAAGCCTCTACATTATTCTCTTGAGCCTCTGCATCACTCTCTTGAACCCCTGCATCACTCTCGTAAGCCTCTGCATCTCTCTATTCAGCCTCTGCATCCCGCTCTTGAGCCTTTGCTTCACTCTCTTAAGCCTCTGCATCCCTCTCTTGAGCCTCTGCATCACTCTCAAGAGCCTCTGCATCCCTCTCTTGTGCCTCTTCAAACCTCACTTGAGCTTCTGCATCCTCTCTTGAGACTCTGTATCCCTCTCATTAGCCTCTGCATCCCTCTCTTGAGCCTTTGCTTCACTCTCTTAAGCCTCTGCATCCCTCTCTTGAGCCTCTGCATCACTCTCAAGAGCCTCTGCATCCCTCTCTTGTGCCTCTTCAAACCTCACTTGAGCTTCTGCATCCTCTCTTGAGACTCTGTATCCCTCCCTTGAGCCTCTGCATCCCTCTCTTGAACCTCTGCATCCGTCTCTTAAGCCTCTGCATCACTCTCTTAAGCCTCTGCATCACTCCAGTAAACCTCTGAATCACTCTCATGAGCCTCTCCATCACTCTCTTGAGCCCCTGCATCTCTCTATTGAGCCTCTGCGTCACTCTCTTGAGCCTCTGCATCACCCTCATAAGCCTCTGCATCCCTCTTTTGAGCCTCTGCATCACTTTCTTAAGCCTCTGCATCCCTTTCATGAGCCTTTACATCTCTCTCTTGAACTCCTGCATCCCTCTTATGAGCCTATGCATCCCTCTCTTGAGCCTCTGCATCACTCTCTTCAGCCTCTGCATCCCGCTCTTGAGCCTTTTCATCACTCTGTTAAGCCTCTGCATCCCTCTTTTGTGCCTCTGCATCCCTCACTTGAGCCTCTGCATCCCTCTCTTGAGCCATTGCATCCCTCTCCTGAGCCTCTGCATACCTCTCTTGAGTCTCTGCATCCCTCTCTTAAGCCTCTGCATCACTCTCTTCAGCCTCTGCATCACTCTCTTAAGCCTCTGCATCACTCTCGTAAGCCTCTGAATCACTGTCTTGAGCCTCTGCATCCTTCTCTTGAGCCTCTGCATCACTGTCAAGAGCCTCTGCATCCCTCTCTTGTGCCTCTTCATCCCTCACTTTAGCCTCTGCATCCTTCTCTTGAGCCTCAGCATCCCTCTCTTGAACTCCTGCATCCTTCTCATGAGATTCTGCATCCCTCACTTGAGCCTTTGCATCACTCTCTTAAGCGTCTGCATCCCTCTCTTGAGCCTCTGCGTCACTCACAGGAGCCTCTGCATCCCTCTCTTGTGCCTCTCCTTACCTCACTTGAGACTCTGCATCTCTCTCTTGAGCCCTTGCATACCACTCTCGTGAGCCTCTGCATCACTCTCTTGAGCCTCTGCAACATCCTCTTAAGCCTCTGCATCACTCTCCTGAGCCTCTGTATCCCTCTCCTAAGCCTCTGCCTCACTCTCTTAAGCCTCTGCATCACTCTCGTAAGCTTCTGAATCACTCTCTTGAGCCTCTGCATCCCACTCTTGAGCCTCTGCATCACTCTCTTCAGCCTCTTCATCCCTCTCTTGGGCCTCTGCAATACTCTCTTCAGCCTCTTCATCACTCTCTTGATCCTCTGCATCCCTCTCTGGAGCCTCAGCATCCCTCTCCTGAGCCTTTTGCAGCACTCATTTGAGCCTCTGCATCACTATCTTGATCGTCTGCTTCACTCTCTTGAGCCTCGGCAGCACTCTCTTGAGCCTCTCTATCACACTCTTTAGCCTCTGCATCACTCTCTTGAGTCTCTGCATCACTCTCTTAAGCCTCTGCATCCCGCTCTTGAAGTTCTGCATCACTCCCTTGAGACTCTGCATCATTCTCTTGAGCCTCTGCATCACTCTCTTGAGCCTCTGCATCACTCTCTTAAGCCTTTGCCTTTCTCTCTTGAGCCTCTGCATCACTCTCTTAAGCCTTTGCCTTTCTCTCTTGAGCCTCTGCATCACTCTCTTGAGCCTCTGCATCACTCACTTTAGCCTCTGCATCCCTCTCTTGAGCCTCTGCATCCCTCTCTTGAGCTTATTCATCCCTCTCTTGAACCTCTGCATCCTTCTCTTGAGGCTCTGCATCATTCTCCTAAGCCTCTGCATCATTCTCGTACGCCTCTGCATCACTCTCTTAAGCCTCTGCATCACTCCCGTATACCTCTGAATCACTCTCTTGAGCCTCTCCATCATTCTCTTGAGCCCCTGCATCTCTCTATTGAGCCTCTGCACCACTCTCCTTAGCCTCTGCATCACCCTCTTAAGCCTCTGCATCCCTCTGTTGAGCCTCTGCATCACTTTCTTAAGCCTCTGCATCGCTTTCATGAGCCTTTGCATCTCTCTCTTGAACTCTTGCATCCCTCTTATGAGCCTCTGCATCCCTCTCTTGAGCCTTTGCATCACTCGCTTAAGCCTCTGCATCCCTTTCTTGAGCCTCTGCATCCCTCTCCTAAGCCTCTGCATCCCTCTCTTGTGCCTCTGCATCCCTCACTTGAGCCTCTGCATCCCTCTCTTGAGCCATTACATCCTTCTCTTGAGCCTCTGCATCCCTCTCTTGAGCCTCTGCATCCCTCTCTTAAGCCTCTGCATCACTCTCTTAAGCCTCTGCATCACTCTCGTAAGCCTCTGAATCACTCTCTTGAGCCTCTGCGTCCCTCGCTTGAGCTTCTGCATCTCACTCTTCAGCCTCTGCATCCATCTCTTAAGCCTCTGCATCATTCTCATGAGACTCTGCATCACTCTCGTGAGCCTCTGTATCACACTCTTGAGCCTCTGCATCACTCTCTTGAGCCTGTGCTTCACTCTCTTGATTCTCTGCATCACTCTCTGAAGCCTCTGCAACACTCTCTTCAGCCTCTGCATCACTCTCTTAAGCCTCTGCTTCCCTCTCATGATCCTCTGCATCACTCTCTTGAGCCTCTGCATCACTCTCTTGATCCTCTGCATCACTCTCTTGAGCCTCTGCATCACTCTCCAGAGCCTCTACGTCACTCTCTTGAGCCTCTACATCACTCGCTTCATCCTTTGCATCACTCTCCTGATCCTCTGCATCCCTCTCTTGATCCTCTGCATCACTCTCTTGAGCCTCTGCATCATTCTCTTGAGCTTCTGAATCCCTCTCTTAAGCCTCTAATTCGTGCTCTTGAGCCTCTGCATCACTCTCTTAAGCCACTGCATCACTCTCGTAAGCCTCTGAATCACTCTCTTGAGCCTCTGCATCCCTCTCTTGAGCTTCTGCATCTCACTCTTCAGCCTCTGCATCCCTCTATTGAGCCTCTGCATCACTCACTTGAGCCTATACATCCCTCTCTTGAGCCTCTGCATCACTCTCATGAGCCTCTGCATCACTCTCTTAAGCCTCTGCATCACTCTCTAGAGCCTCTGCATCACTCTCTTCAGCTTCTGCATCACTCTCTTAAGCCTCTGCTTTCCCTCTCTTGATCCTCTGCATCACTCTCGTGAGCCTCTGCATCCCTCTCTTGAGCCTCTGCATCACTCTCTTGAGCCTCTGCATCACCCTCTTAAGCCTCCGCATCCCTTTTTCGAGCCTCTGCATCACTTTCTTAAGCCTCTGCATCCCTTTCTTGAGCCTCTGCATCACTCTCTTGAACTCCTGCATCCCTCTTATTAGCCTCTGCATCCCTTTCCTGAGCCCCTGCATCCCTCTCTTGACCTCTGCATCCCTCTCTTGAGCCACTGCATCCCTCTCTTAAGCCTATGCATCACTCTCTTATGCCTCTTCATCACTCTCTTAAGCCTCTGAATCACTCTCTTGAACCTCTGCATCACTCTCTTGAGCCTCTGCATCACCCTCTTAAGCCTCTGCATCCCTCTCCTAAGCCTCTGCCTCACTCTCTTAAGCCTCTGCATCACTTTCTTAAGCCTCTGCATCACTCTCATAAGCATCTGAATCACTCTCTTAAGCCTCTGCATCCCTCTCTTGAACTCCTGCATCCCTCTCATGAGCATCTGCATCCCTCTCTTGAGCCTCTGCATCCCTCTCTTGAGCTTCTGCATCCCTCTCTTGAGCCTCGGCATCCCTCTCTTTAGCCTATGCATCACTCTCTTATGCCACTGCATCACTCTCTTAAGCCTCTGCATCAGTCTCGTAAGCCTCTGAATCACTCTCTTGAGCCTCTGCATCCCTCTTTTGAGCTTCTGCATCTCACTCTTCAGCCTCTGCATCCGTCTATTGAGCCTCAGCATCACTCTCTTGAGCCTATACATCCCTCTCTTGAGCCTCTGCATCCCTCTCTTAAGCCTCTGCATCACTCTCATGAGCCTGTGCATCACTCTCTTGAGACTGCATCACTCTCGTGAGCCTCTGCATCACTCTCTTGAGCCTCTGCATCACTCTCTTGAGCCTGTGCATCACTCTCTTGAGCCTCTGCATCACTCTCTGAAGCCTCTGCAACACTCTCTTCAGCCTCTGCATCACTCTCTTAAGCCTCTGCTTCCCTCTCATGATCCTCTGCACCACTCTCTTGAGCCTCTGCATCACTATCTTGATCCTCTGCATCACTCTCTTGAGCCTCTGCATCACTCTCCAGAGCCTCTGCATCACTATCTTGAGCCTCTATATCACTCGCTTTATCCTCTGCTTCACTCTCCTGATCCTGTGCATCCCTCTCTTGTTCCTCTGCATCACTCTCTTGAGCCTCTGCATCAATCTCTTGAGCCTCTTAATCCCTCTCTTAAGCCTCTACATCGTGCTCTTAAGCCTCTGCATCACTCTCTTAATCCTCTGCATCACTCTCGTAAGCCTCTGAATCACTCTCTTGAGCCTCTGCATCCCTCTCTTGAGCTTCTGCTTCTCACTCTTCAGCCTCTGCATCCCTCTCTTAAGCTTCTGCATCACTCTCTTGATCCTCTGCATCACTCTCATGAGCCTCTGCGTCACTCTCGTAAGCCTGTGCATCACTCTCTAGAGCCTCTGCATCACTCTCTTCAGCTTCTGCATCACTCTCTTAAGCCTCTGCTTTCCCTCTCTTGATCCTCTGCATCACTCTCTTGAGCCTCTGCATCCCTCTCTTGAGCCTCTGCATTACTCTCTTGAGCCTCTGCATCACCCTCTTAAGCCTCTGCATTCCCTTTTCGAGCCTCTGCATCACTTTCTTAAGCCTGTGCATCCCTTTCTTGAGCCTCTGCATCGCTCTCTTGAACTCCTGCATCCCTCTCATGAGCCTCTGCATCCCTTTCTTGAGCCCCTGCATCCCTCTCTTGACCTCTGCATCCCTCTCTTGAGCCACAGCATCCCTCTCTTAAGCCTATGCATCACTCTCTTATGCCTCTTCATCACTCTCATAAGCCTCTGAATCACTCTCTTGAACCTCTGCATCACTCTCTTGAGCTTCTGCATCACCCTCTTAAGCCTCTGCATCACTCTCTTGATCCTCTGCATCCCTCTCCTAAGCCTCTGCCTCACTCTCTTAAGCCTCTGCATCACTTTCTTAAGCCTCTGCATCACTCTCATAAGCATCTGAATCACTCTCTTAAGCCTCTGCATCCCTCTCTTGAACTCCTGCATCCCTCTCATGAGCATCTGCATCCCTCTCTTGAGCCTCTGCATCCCTCTCTTGAGCCTCTGCATCCCTCTCTTGAGCCTCGGCATCCCTCTCTTTAGCCTATGCATCACTCTCTTAAGCCTCTGCATCACTCGTAATCCTCTGAATCTCTTGAGCCTCTGCATCCCTCTCTTGAGCCTCTGCATCTCTCTCTTTAGCCTCTGCATCACTCTTTTAATCCTCTGCATCACTCTCTAAAGCCTCTGCATCACTCTCTTCAGCCTCTGCATCTCTCTCTGAAGCCTCTGCTTCCCTCTCTTGATCCTCTGCACCACTCTCTTGAGCCTCTGCATCACTCTCTTGATCGTCTGCATCACTCTCTTGAGCCTCTGCATCACCCTCTTAAACCTCTGCATCACTCTCTTGAGCCTCTGCATCCCTCTCCCAGGCCTCTGCCTCACTCTCTTAAGCCTCAGCATCACTCTCGTAAGCCTCTGAATCACTCTCTTGAGCCTCTGCATCCCTCTCTTGGGCCTCTGCATCACTCTCTTCAGCCTCTTCATCCCTCTCTTGGGCCTCTGCAACACTCTCTTCAGCCTCTGCATTACTCTCTTGATCCTCTGCATCACTCTCGTAAGCCTCTGAATCACTCTCTTGATCCTCTGCATCCTTGTCTTGAGCCTCTGCATCCCTCTCTTAAGCCTCTGCATCACTCTCTTAAGCCTCTGCATCACTCTCTAGATCCTCTGCATCACTCTCTTCAGCCTCTGCATCACTCTCTTGAGCCTCTGCATCCCTCTCTGGAGCCGCAGCATCCCTCTCTTGAGCCTTTTGCAGCACTCTCTTGAGCCTCTGCATCACTCTCTTAAACCTCTGCATCACTCTCTAGAGTCTCTGCATCACTCGCTTCAGCCTCTGCATCCCTCTCTTGAGCCTCTGCATCACTCTCTTAAGCCTCTGCATCCCTCTCTTGAGCCTCTGCATCACTCTCTTGAGCCTCTGCATCACTCGCTTGAGCCTCTGCATCACTCGCTTGAGCCTCTGCATCACCCTCTTAAGCCTCCGCATCCCTTTTTCGAGCCTCTGCATCACTTTCTTAAGCCTCTGCATCCCTTTCTTGAGCCTCTGCATCACTCTCTTGAACTCCTGCATCCCTCTCATTAGCCTCTGCATCCCTTTCTTGAGCCCCTGCTTCCCTCTCTTGACCTCTGCATCCCTCTCTTGAGCCACTGCATCCCTCTCTTAAGCCTATGCATCACTCTCTTATGCCTCTTCATCACTCTCTTAAGCCTCTGAATCACTCTCTTGAACCTCTGCATCACTCTCTTGAGCCTCTGCATCACCCTCTTAAGCCTCTGCATCCCTCTCTTGAGCCATTGCATCCCTCTCTTGAGCCTCTGCATACCTCTCTTGAGTCTCTGCATCCCTCTCTTAAGCCTCTGCATCACTCTCTTCAGCCTCTGCATCACTCTCTTAAGCCTCTGCATCACTCTCGTAAGCCTCTGAATCACTGTCTTGAGCCTCTGCATCCTTCTCTTGAGCCTCTGCATCACTGTCAAGAGCCTCTGCATCCCTCTCTTGTGCCTCTTCATCCCTCACTTTAGCCTCTGCATCCTTCTCTTGAGCCTCAGCATCCCTCTCTTGAACTCCTGCATCCTTCTCATGAGATTCTGCATCCCTCACTTGAGCCTTTGCATCACTCTCTTAAGCGTCTGCATCCCTCTCTTGAGCCTCTGCGTCACTCACAGGAGCCTCTGCATCCCTCTCTTGTGCCTCTCCTTACCTCACTTGAGACTCTGCATCTCTCTCTTGAGCCCTTGCATACCACTCTCGTGAGCCTCTGCATCACTCTCTTGAGCCTCTGCAACATCCTCTTAAGCCTCTGCATCACTCTCCTGAGCCTCTGTATCCCTCTCCTAAGCCTCTGCCTCACTCTCTTAAGCCTCTGCATCACTCTCGTAAGCTTCTGAATCACTCTCTTGAGCCTCTGCATCCCACTCTTGAGCCTCTGCATCACTCTCTTCAGCCTCTTCATCCCTCTCTTGGGCCTCTGCAATACTCTCTTCAGCCTCTTCATCACTCTCTTGATCCTCTGCATCCCTCTCTGGAGCCTCAGCATCCCTCTCCTGAGCCTTTTGCAGCACTCATTTGAGCCTCTGCATCACTATCTTGATCGTCTGCTTCACTCTCTTGAGCCTCGGCAGCACTCTCTTGAGCCTCTCTATCACACTCTTTAGCCTCTGCATCACTCTCTTGAGTCTCTGCATCACTCTCTTAAGCCTCTGCATCCCGCTCTTGAAGTTCTGCATCACTCTCTTGAGACTCTGCATCATTCTCTTGAGCCTCTGCATCACTCTCTTGAGCCTCTGCATCACTCTCTTAAGCCTTTGCCTTTCTCTCTTGAGCCTCTGCATCACTCTCTTAAGCCTTTGCCTTTCTCTCTTGAGCCTCTGCATCACTCTCTTGAGCCTCTGAATCACTCACTTTAGCCTCTGCATCCCTCTCTTGAGCCTCTGCATCCCTCTCTTGAGCTTATTCATCCCTCTCTTGAACCTCTGCATCCTTCTCTTGAGGCTCTGCATCATTCTCTTAAGCCTCTGCATCATTCTCGTACGCCTCTGCATCACTCTCTTAAGCCTCTGCATCACTCCCGTATACCTCTGAATCACTCTCTTGAGCCTCTCCATCATTCTCTTGAGCCCCTGCATCTCTCTATTGAGCCTCTGCACCACTCTCCTTAGCCTCTGCATCACCCTCTTAAGCCTCTGCATCCCTCTGTTGAGCCTCTGCATCACTTTCTTAAGCCTCTGCATCCCTTTCATGAGCCTTTGCATCTCTCTCTTGAACTCTTGCATCCCTCTTATGAGCCTCTGCATCCCTCTCTTGAGCCTTTGCATCACTCGCTTAAGCCTCTGCATCCCTTTCTTGAGCCTCTGCATCCCTCTCCTAAGCCTCTGCATCCCTCTCTTGTGCCTCTGCATCCCTCACTTGAGCCTCTGCATCCCTCTCTTGAGCCATTACATCCTTCTCTTGAGCCTCTGCATCCCTCTCTTGAGCCTCTGCATCCCTCTCTTAAGCCTCTGCATCACTCTCTTAAGCCTCTGCATCACTCTCGTAAGCCTCTGAATCACTCTCTTGAGCCTCTGCGTCCCTCGCTTGAGCTTCTGCATCTCACTCTTCAGCCTCTGCATCCATCTCTTAAGCCTCTGCATCACTCTCATGAGACTCTGCATCACTCTCGTGAGCCTCTGTATCACACTCTTGAGCCTCTGCATCACTCTCTTGAGCCTGTGCTTCACTCTCTTGATTCTCTGCATCACTCTCTGAAGCCTCTGCAACACTCTCTTCAGCCTCTGCATCACTCTCTTAAGCCTCTGCTTCCCTCTCATGATCCTCTGCATCACTCTCTTGAGCCTCTGCATCACTCTCCAGAGCCTCTACGTCACTCTCTTGAGCCTCTACATCACTCGCTTCATCCTCTGCATCACTCTCCTGATCCTCTGCATCCCTCTCTTGATCCTCTGCATCACTCTCTTGAGCCTCTGCATCATTCTCTTGAGCTTCTGAATCCCTCTCTTAAGCCTCTAATTCGTGCTCTTGAGCCTCTGCATCACTCTCTTAAGCCACTGCATCACTCTCGTAAGCCTCTGAATCACTCTCTTGAGCCTCTGCATCCCTCTCTTGAGCTTCTGCATCTCACTCTTCAGCCTCTGCATCCCTCTATTGAGCCTCTGCATCACTCACTTGAGCCTATACATCCCTCTCTTGAGCCTCTGCATCACTCTCATGAGCCTCTGCATCACTCTCTTAAGCCTCTGCATCACTCTCTAGAGCCTCTGCATCACTCTCTTCAGCTTCTGCATCACTCTCTTAAGCCTCTGCTTTCCCTCTCTTGATCCTCTGCATCACTCTCGTGAGCCTCTGCATCCCTCTCTTGAGCCTCTGCATCACTCTCTTGAGCCTCTGCATCACCCTCTTAAGCCTCCGCATCCTTTTTTCGAGCCTCTGCATCACTTTCGTAAGCCTCTGCATCCCTTTCTTGAGCCTCTGCATCACTCTCTTGAACTCCTGCATCCCTCTCATTAGCCTCTGCATCCCTTTCTTGAGCCCCTGCATCCCTCTCTTGACCTCTGCATCCCTCTCTTGAGCCACTGCATCCCTCTCTTAAGCCTATGCATCACTCTCTTATGCCTCTTCATCACTCTCTTAAGCCTCTGAATCACTCTCTTGAACCTCTGCATCACTCTCTTGAGCCTCTGCATCACCCTCTTAAGCCTCTGCATCCCTCTCCTAAGCCTCTGCCTCACTCTCTTAAGCCTCTGCATCACTTTCTTAAGCCTCTGCATCACTCTCATAAGCATCTGAATCACTCTCTTAAGCCTCTGCATCCCTCTCTTGAACTCCTGCATCCCTCTCATGAGCATCTGCATCCCTCTCTTGAGCCTCTGCATCCCTCTCTTGAGCTTCTGCATCCCTCTCTTGAGCCTCGGCATCCCTCTCTTTAGCCTATGCATCACTCTCTTATGCCACTGCATCACTCTCTTAAGCCTCTGCATCAGTCTCGTAAGCCTCTGAATCACTCTCTTGAGCCTCTGCATAACTCTTTTGAGCTTCTGCATCTCACTCTTCAGCCTCTGCATCCGTCTATTGAGCCTCAGCATCACTCTCTTGAGCCTATACATCCCTCTCTTGAGCCTCTGCATCCCTCTCTTAAGCCTCTGCATCACTCTCATGAGCCTCTGCATCACTCTCTTGAGACTGCATCACTCTCGTGAGCCTCTGCATCACTCTCTTGAGCCTCTGCATCACTCTCTTGAGCCTGTGCATCACTCTCTTGAGCCTCTGCATCACTCTCTGAAGCCTCTGCAACACTCTCTTCAGCCTCTGCATCACTCTCTTAAGCCTCTGCTTCCCTCTCATGATCCTCTGCACCACTCTCTTGAGCCTCTGCATCACTATCTTGATCCTCTGCATCACTCTCTTGAGCCTCTGCATCACTCTCCAGAGCCTCTGCATCACTATCTTGAGCCTCTATATCACTCGCTTTATCCTCTGCTTCACTCTCCTGATCCTGTGCATCCCTCTCTTGATCCTCTGCATCACTCTCTTGAGCCTCTGCATCAATCTCTTGAGCCTCTTAATCCCTCTCTTAAGCCTCTACATCGTGCTCTTAAGCCTCTGCATCACTCTCTTAATCCTCTGCATCACTCTCGTAAGCCTCTGAATCACTCTCTTGAGCCTCTGCATCCCTCTCTTGAGCTTCTGCTTCTCACTCTTCAGCCTCTGCATCCCTCTCTTAAGCTTCTGCATCACTCTCTTGATCCTCTGCATCACTCTCATGAGCCTCTGCGTCACTCTCGTAAGCCTGTGCATCACTCTCTAGAGCCTCTGCATCACTCTCTTCAGCTTCTGCATCACTCTCTTAAGCCTCTGCTTTCCCTCTCTTGATCCTCTGCATCACTCTCTTGAGCCTCTGCATCCCTCTCTTGAGCCTCTGCATCACTCTCTTGAGCCTCTGCATCACCCTCTTAAGCCTCTGCATTCCCTTTTCGAGCCTCTGCATCACTTTCTTAAGCCTGTGCATCCCTTTCTTGAGCCTCTGCATCGCTCTCTTGAACTCCTGCATCCCTCTCATGAGCCTCTGCATCCCTTTCTTGAGCCCCTGCATCCCTCTCTTGACCTCTGCATCCCTCTCTTGAGCCACAGCATCCCTCTCTTAAGCCTATGCATCACTCTCTTATGCCTCTTCATCACTCTCATAAGCCTCTGAATCACTCTCTTGAACCTCTGCATCACTCTCTTGAGCTTCTGCATCACCCTCTTAAGCCTCTGCATCACTCTCTTGATCCTCTGCATCCCTCTCCTAAGCCTCTGCCTCACTCTCTTAAGCCTCTGCATCACTTTCTTAAGCCTGTGCATCCCTTTCTTGAGCCTCTGCATCGCTCTCTTGAACTCCTGCATCCCTCTCATGAGCCTCTGCATCCCTCTCTTGAACTCCTGCATCCCTCTCATGAGCATCTGCATCCCTCTCTTGAGCCTCTGCATCCCTCTCTTGAGCCTCTGCATCCCTCTCTTGAGCCTCGGCATCCCTCTCTTTAGCCTATGCATCACTCTCTTAAGCCTCTGCATCACTCGTAATCCTCTGAATCTCTTGAGCCTCTGCATCCCTCTCTTGAGCCTCTGCATCTCTCTCTTTAGCCTCTGCATCACTCTTTTAATCCTCTGCATCACTCTCTAAAGCCTCTGCATCACTCTCTTCAGCCTCTGCATCTCTCTCTGAAGCCTCTGCTTCCCTCTCTTGATCCTCTGCACCACTCTCTTGAGCCTCTGCATCACTCTCTTGATCGTCTGCATCACTCTCTTGAGCCTCTGCATCACCCTCTTAAACCTCTGCATCACTCTCTTGAGCCTCTGCATCCCTCTCCCAGGCCTCTGCCTCACTCTCTTAAGCCTCAGCATCACTCTCGTAAGCCTCTGAATCACTCTCTTGAGCCTCTGCATCCCTCTCTTGGGCCTCTGCATCACACTCTTCAGCCTCTTCATCCCTCTCTTGGGCCTCTGCAACACTCTCTTCAGCCTCTGCATTACTCTCTTGATCCTCTGCATCACTCTCGTAAGCCTCTGAATCACTCTCTTGATCCTCTGCATCCCTGTCTTGAGCCTCTGCATCCCTCTCTTAAGCCTCTGCATCACTCTCTTAAGCCTCTGCATCACTCTCTAGATCCTCTGCATCACTCTCTTCAGCCTCTGCATCACTCTCTTGAGCCTCTGCATCCCTCTCTGGAGCCGCAGCATCCCTCTCTTGAGCCTTTTGCAGCACTCTCTTGAGCCTCTGCATCACTCTCTTAAACCTCTGCATCACTCTCTAGAGTCTCTGCATCACTCGCTTCAGCCTCTGCATCCCTCTCTTGAGCCTCTGCATCACTCTCTTAAGCCTCTGCATCCCTCTCTTGAGCCTCTGCATCACTCTCTTGAGCCTCTGCATCACTCGCTTGAGCCTCTGCATCACCCTCTTAAGCCTCCGCATCCCTTTTTCGAGCCTCTGCATCACTTTCTTAAGCCTCTGCATCCCTTTCTTGAGCCTCTGCATCACTCTCTTGAACTCCTGCATCCCTCTCATTAGCCTCTGCATCCCTTTCTTGAGCCCCTGCATCCCTCTCTTGACCTCTGCATCCCTCTCTTGAGCCACTGCATCCCTCTCTTAAGCCTATGCATCACTCTCTTATGCCTCTTCATCACTCTCTTAAGCCTCTGAATCACTCTCTTGAACCTCTGCATCACTCTCTTGAGCCTCTGCATCACCCTCTTAAGCCTCTGCATCACTCTCTTGAGCCTCTGCATCCCTCTCCTAAGCCTCTGCCTCACTCTCTTAAGCCTCTGCATCACTTTCTTAAGCCTCTGCATCACTCTCATAAGCATCTGAATCACTCTCTTAAGCCTCTGCATCCCTCTCTTGAACTCCTGCATCCCTCTCATGAGCATCTGCATCCCTTTCTTGAGCCTCTGCATCCCTCTCTTGAGCTTCTGCATCCCTCTCTTGAGCCTCGGCATCCCTCTCTTTAGCCTATGCATCACTCTCTTATGCCACTGCGTCACTCTCTTAAGCCTCTGCATCAGTCTCGTAAGCCTCTGAATCACTCTCTTGAGCCTCTGCATCCCTCTTTTGAGTTTCTGCATCTCACTCTTCAGCCTCTGCATCCGTCTATTGAGCCTCAGCATCACACTCTTGAGCCTATACATCCCTCTCTTGAGCCTCTGCATCCCTCTCTTAAGCCTCTGCATCACTCTCATGAGCCTCTGCATCACTCTCTTGAGACTGCATCACTCTCGTGAGCCTCTGCATCACTCTCTTCAGCCTCTGCATCACTCTCTTGAGCCTGTGCATCACTCTCTTGAGCTTCTGCATCACTCTCTGAAGCCTCTGCAACACTCTCTTCAGCCTCTGCATCACTCTCTTAAGCCTCTGCTTCCCTCTCATGATCCTCTGCACCACTCTCTTGAGCCTCTGCATCACTCTCTTGATCCTCTGCATCACTCTCTTGAGCCTCTGCATCACTCTCCAGAGCCTCTGCATCACTCTCTTGAGCCTCTACATCACTCGCTTCATCCTCTGCTTCACTCTCCTGATCCTGTGCATCCCTCTCTTGATCCTCTGCATCACTCTCTTGAGCCTCTGCATCACTCTCTTGAGCCTCTTAATCCCTCTCTTAAGCCTCTACATCGTGCTCTTAAGCCTCTGCATCACTCTCTTAAGCCTCTGCATCACTCTCGTAAGCCTCTGAATCACTCTCTTCAGCCTCTGCATCTCTCTCTGAAGCCTCTGCTTCCCTCTCTTGATCCTCTGCACCACTCTCTTGAGCCTCTGCATCACTCTCTTGATCGTCTGCATCACTCTCTTGAGCCTCTGCATCACCCTCTTAAACCTCTGCATCACTCTCTTGAGCCTCTGCATCCCTCTCCCAGGCCTCTGCCTCACTCTCTTAAGCCTCAGCATCACTCTCGTAAGCCTCTGAATCACTCTCTTGAGCCTCTGCATCCCTCTCTTGGGCCTCTGCATCACTCTCTTCAGCCTCTTCATCCCTCTCTTGGGCCTCTGCAACACTCTCCTCAGCCTCTGCATTACTCTCTTGATCCTCTGCATCACTCTCGTAAGCCTCTGAATCACTCTCTTGATCCTCTGCATCCCTGTCTTGAGCCTCTGCATCCCTCTCTTAAGCCTCTGCATCACTCTCTTAAGCCTCTGCATCACTCTCTAGATCCTGTGCATCACTCTCTTCAGCCTCTGCATCACTCTCTTGAGCCTCTGCATCCCTCTCTGGAGCCGCAGCATCCCTCTCTTGAGCCTTTTGCAGCACTCTCTTGAGCCTCTGCATCACTCTCTTAAACCTCTGCATCACTCTCTAGAGTCTCTGCATCACTCGCTTCAGCCTCTGCATCCCTCTCTTGAGCCTCTGTATCACTCTCTTAAGCCTCTGCATCCCTCTCTTGAGCCTCTGCATCACTCTCTTGAGCCTCTGCATCACTCTCTTGAGCCTCTGCATCACCCTCTTAAGCCTCCGCATCCCTTTTTCGAGCCTCTGCATCACTTTCTTAAGCCTCTGCATCCCTTTCTTGAGCCTCTGCATCACTCTCTTGAACTCCTGCATCCCTCTCATTAGCCTCTGCATCCCTTTCTTGAGCCCCTGCATCCCTCTCTTGACCTCTGCATCCCTCTCTTGAGCCACTGCATCCCTCTCTTAAGCCTATGCATCACTCTCTTATGCCTCTTCATCACTCTCTTAAGCCTCTGAATCACTCTCTTGAACCTCTGCATCACTCTCTTGAGCCTCTGCATCACCCTCTTAAGCCTCTGCATCACTCTCTTGAGCCTCTGCATCCCTCTCCTAAGCCTCTGCCTCACTCTCTTAAGCCTCTGCATCACTTTCTTAAGCCTCTGCATCACTCTCATAAGCATCTGAATCACTCTCTTAAGCCTCTGCATCCCTCTCTTGAACTCCTGCATCCCTCTCATGAGCATCTGCATCCCTCTCTTGAGCCTCTGCATCCCTCTCTTGAGCTTCTGCATCCCTCTCTTGAGCCTCGGCATCCCTCTCTTTAGCCTATGCATCACTCTCTTATGCCACTGCATCACTCTCTTAAGCCTCTGCATCAGTCTCGTAAGCCTCTGAATCACTCTCTTGAGCCTCTGCATCCCTCTTTTGAGCTTCTGCATCTCACTCTTCAGCCTCTGCATCCGTCTATTGAGCCTCAGCATCACTCTCTTGAGCCTATACATCCCTCTCTTGAGCCTCTGCATCCCTCTCTTAAGCCTCTGCATCACTCTCATGAGCCTCTGCATAACTCTCTTGAGACTGCATCACTCTCGTGAGCCTCTGCATCACTCTCTTGAGCCTCTGCATCACTCTCTTGAGACTGTGCATCACTCTCATGAGCTTCTGCATCACTCTCTGAAGCCTCTGCAACACTCTCTTCAGCCTCTGCATCACTCTCTTAAGCCTCTGCTTCCCTCTCATGATCCTCTGCACCACTCTCTTGAGCCTCTGCATCACTCTCTTGATCCTCTGCATCACTCTCTTGAGCCTCTGCATCACTCTCCAGAGCCTCTGCATCACTCTCTTGAGCCTCTACATCACTCGCTTCATCCTCTGCTTCACTCTCCTGATCCTGTGCATCCCTCTCTTGATCCTCTGCATCACTCTCATGAGCCTCTGCATCACTCTCTTGAGCCTCTTAATCCCTCTCTTAAGCCTCTACATCGTGCTCTTAAGCCTCTGCATCACTCTCTTAAGCCTCTGCATCACTCTCGTAAGCCTCTGAATCACTCTCTTCAGCCTCTGCATCTCTCTCTGAAGCCTCTGCTTCCCTCTCTTGATCCTCTGCACCACTCTCTTGAGCCTCTGCATCACTCTCTTGATCGTCTGCATCACTCTCTTGAGCCTCTGCATCACCCTCTTAAACCTCTGCATCACTCTCTTGAGCCTCTGCATCCCTCTCCCAGGCCTCTGCCTCACTCTCTTAAGCCTCAGCATCACTCTCGTAAGCCTCTGAATCACTCTCTTGAGCCTCTGCATCCCTCTCTTGGGCCTCTGCATCACTCTCTTCAGCCTCTTCATCCCTCTCTTGGGCCTCTGCAACACTCTCTTCAGCCTCGGCATTACTCTCTTGATCCTCTGCATCACTCTCGTAAGCCTCTGAATCACTCTCTTGATCCTCTGCATCCCTGTCTTGAGCCTCTGCATCCCTCTCTTAAGCCTCTGCATCACTCTCTTAAGCCTCTGCATCACTCTCTAGATCCTCTGCATCACTCTCTTCAGCCTCTGCATCACTCTCTTGAGCCTCTGCATCCCTCTCTGGAGCCGCAGCATCCCTCTCTTGAGCCTTTTGCAGCACTCTCTTGAGCCTCTGCATCACTCTCTTAAACCTCTGCATCACTCTCTAGAGTCTCTGCATCACTCGCTTCAGCCTCTGCATCCCTCTCTTGAGCCTCTGTATAACTCTCTTAAGCCTCTGCATCCCTCTCTTGAGCCTCTGCATCACTCTCTTGAGCCTCTGCATCACTCTCTTGAGCCTCTGCATCACCCTCTTAAGCCTCCGCATCCCTTTTTCGAGCCTCTGCATCACTTTCTTAAGCCTCTGCATCCCTTTCTTGAGCCTCTGCATCACTCTCTTGAACTCCTGCATCCCTCTCATTAGCCTCTACATCCCTTTCTTGAGCCCCTGCATCCCTCTCTTGACCTCTGCATCCCTCTCTTGAGCCACTGCATCCCTCTCTTAAGCCTATGCATCACTCTCTTATGCCTCTTCATCACTCTCTTAAGCCTCTGAATCACTCTCTTGAACCTCTGCATCACTCTCTTGAGCCTCTGCATCACCCTCTTAAGCCTCTGCATCACTCTCTTGAGCCTCTGCATCCCTCTCCTAAGCCTCTGCCTCACTCTCTTAAGCCTCTGCATCACTTTCTTAAGCCTCTGCATCACTCTCATAAGCATCTGAATCACTCTCTTAAGCCTCTGCATCCCTCTCTTGAACTCCTGCATCCCTCTCATGAGCATCTGCATCCCTCTCTTGAGCCTCTGCATCCCTCTCTTGAGCTTCTGCATCCCTCTCTTGAGCCTCGGCATCCCTCTCTTTAGCCTATGCATCACTCTCTTATGCCACTGCATCACTCTCTTAAGCCTCTGCATCAGTCTCGTAAGCCTCTGAATCACTCTCTTGAGCCTCTGCATCCCTCTTTTGAGCTTCTGCATCTCACTCTTCAGCCTCTGCATCCGTCTATTGAGCCTCAGCATCACTCTCTTGAGCCTATACATCCCTCTCTTGAGCCTCTGCATCCCTCTCTTAAGCCTCTGCATCACTCTCATGAGCCTCTGCATAACTCTCTTGAGACTGCATCACTCTCGTGAGCCTCTGCATCACTCTCTTGAGCCTCTGCATCACTCTCTTGAGACTGTGCATCACTCTCTTGAGCTTCTGCATCACTCTCTGAAGCCTCTGCAACACTCTCTTCAGCCTCTGCATCACTCTCTTAAGCCTCTGCTTCCCTCTCATGATCCTCTGCACCACTCTCTTGAGCCTCTGCATCACTCTCTTGATCCTCTGCATCACTCTCTTGAGCCTCTGCATCACTCTCCAGAGCCTCTGCATCACTCTCTTGAGCCTCTACATCACTCGCTTCATCCTCTGCTTCACTCTCCTGATCCTGTGCATCCCTCTCTTGATCCTCTGCATCACTCTCTTGAGCCTCTGCATCAATCTCTTGAGCCTCTTAATCCCTCTCTTAAGCTTCTACATCGTGCTCTTAAGCCTCTGCATCACTCTCTTAAGCCTCTGCATCACTCTCGTAAGCCTCTGAATCACTCTCTTGAGCCTCTGCATCCCTCTCTTGAGCTTCTGTTTCTCACTCTTCAGCCTCTGCATCCCTCTATTGAGCCTCTGCATCACTCTCTTGAGCCTATACATCCCTCTCTTGAGCCTCTGCATCCCTCTCTTAAGCTTCTGCATCACTCTCTTGATCCTCTGCATCACTCTCATGAGCCTCTGCGTCACTCTCGTAAGCCTGTGCATCACTCTCTAGAGCCTCTGCATCACTCTCTTCAGCTTCTGCATCACTCTCTTAAGCCTCTGCTTTCCCTCTCTTGATCCTCTGCATCACTCTCTTGAGCCTCTGCATCCCTCTCTTGAGCCTCTGCATCACTCTCTTGAGCCTTTGCATCACCCTCTTAAGCCTCTGCATTCCCTTTTCGAGCCTCTGCATCACTTTCTTAAGCCTCTGCATCCCTTTCTTGAGCCTCTGCATCACTCTCTTGAACTCTTGCATCCCTCTCATGAGCCTCTGCATCCCTTTCTTGAGCCCCTGCATCCCTCTCTTGACCTCTGCATCCCTCTCTTGAGCCACAGCATCCCTCTCTTAAGCCTATGCATCACTCTCTTATGCCTCTTCATCACTCTCATAAGCCTCTGAATCACTCTCTTGAACCTCTGCATCACTCTCTTCAGCTTCTGCATCACCCTCTTAAGCCTCTGCATCACTCTCTTGAGCCTCTGCATCCCTCTCCTAAGCCTCTGCCTCACTCTCTTAAGCCTCTGCATCACTTTCTTAAGCCTCTGCATCACTCTCATAAGCATCTGAATCACTCTCTTAAGCCTCTGCATCCCTCTCTTGAGCCTCTGCATCCCTCTCTTGAGCCTCGGCATCCCTCTCTTTAGCCTATGCATCACTCTCTTAAGCCTCTGCATCACTCTCGTAATCCTCTGAATCTCTTGAGCCTCTGCATCCCTCCCTTAAGCCTCTGCATCACTCTTTTAATCCTCTGCATCACTCTCTAAAGCCTCTGCATCACTCTCTTCAGCCTCTGCATCTCTCTCTGAAGCCTCTGCTTCCCTCTCTTGATCCTCTGCACCACTCTCTTGAGCCTCTGCATCACTCTCTAGATCGTCTGCATCACTCTCTTGAGCCTCAGCATCACCCTCTTAAACCTCTGCATCACTCTCTTGAGCCTCTGCATCCCTCTCTTGAGCCTCTGCATCACTCTCAAGTGCCTCTGCTTCTTTCTCTTGTGCCTCTGCATCACTCACTTTAGCCTCTGCATCCATCTATTGAGTCTCTGCATCCCTCTGTTGAGCCTATTCATCCCTCTCTTGAGCCTCTGCATCCCTCTCTTGAGCCTCTGCAACACTGTCCTAATTCTCTGCATCACTCTCTTAAGCCTCTGCTTCCCTTTCACGATCCTCTGCATCACTCTCATGAGCCTCTGCATCACTCTCTTGATTCTCTGCATCACTCTCTTGAGCCTCTACATCACTCTCTTGAGCCTCTACATCACTCGCTTCAGAATCTGCATCACTCTCTTAATCCTCTGCATCCCTCTCTTGATCCTCTGCATCACTCTCTTGAGCCTCTGCATCATTCTCTTGAGCCTCTGAATACCTCTCTTAAGCCTCTACATTATTCTCTTGAGCCTCTGCATCACTCTCTTGAGCCCCTGCATCACTCTCGTAAGCCTCTGCATCTCTCTCTTCAGCCTCTGCATCACTCTCTGGAGCATCTGCATCCCTCTCTGGAGCCTCAGCATCCCTCTCTTGAGCCTCTGCAGTACTCTCATGAGCCTCTTCATCTTTCTCTTGAGCCTCGGCCTCCCTCTCTTAAGCCTCTGCATCACTCTCTTGAGCCTTTGGATCCCTCTCTTAAGCCTCTGCATCACTCTCTTTAGCCTCTGCATCCCTCTCTTGAACTCCTGTATCCCTCACATTAGCCTCTGCATCCCTCTCTTGAGCCTTTGCTTCACTCTCTTAAGCCTCTGCATCCCTCTCTTGAGCCTCTGCATCACTCTCAAGAGCCTCTGCATCCCTCTCTTGTGCCTCTTCAAACCTCACTTGAGCTTCTGCATCCTCTCTTGAGACTCTACATCCCTCCCTTGAGCCTCTGCATCCCTCTCTTGAACCTCTGCATTCGTCTCTTAAGCCTCTGCATCACTCTCTTAAGCCTCTGCATCACTCCAGTAAACCTCTGAATCACTGTCATGAGCCTCTCCATCCCTCTCATGAGCCTCTGCATCACTCTCTTAAGCCTCTGCATCACTCTCGTAAGCCTCTGCATCACTCCCTATAGCCTCTGCATCACTCCCGTAAACCTCTGAATCACTCTCTTGAGCCTCTCCATCACTCTCTTGAGCCCCTGCATCTCTCTATTGAGCCTCTGCATCACTCTCTTGAGCCTCTGCATCACCCTCATAAGCCTCTGCATCCCTCTTTTGAGCCTCTGCATCACTTTCTTAAGCCTCTGCATCCCTTTCATGAGCCTTTACATCTCTCTCTTGAACTCCTGCATCCCTCTTATGAGCCTATGCATCCCTCTCTTGAGCCTCTGCATCACTCTGTTAAGCCTCTGCATCCCTCTCTTGTGCCTCTGCATCCCTCACTTGAGCCTCTGCATCCCTCTCTTGAGCCATTGCATCCCTCTCTTGAGCCTCTGCATACCTCTCTTGAGTCTCTGCATCCCTCTCTTAAGCCTCTGCATCACTCTCTTAAGCCTCTGCATCACTCTCTTAAGCCTCTGCATCACTCTCGTAAGCCTCTGAATCACTGTCTTGAGCCTCTGCATCCTCCTCTTGAGCCTCTGCATCACTGTCAAGAGCCTCTTCATCCCTCACTTTTGCCTCTGCATCCTTCTCTTGAGCCTCAGCATCCCTCTCTTGAACTCCTGCATCCTTCTCATGAGATTCTGCATCCCTCACTTGAGCCTTTGCATCACTCTCTTAAGCGTCTGCATCCCTCTCTTGAGCCTCTGCGTCACTCACAGGAGCCTCTGCATCCCTCTCTTGTGCCTCTCCTTACCTCACTTGAGACTCTGCATCTCTCTCTTGAGCCCTTGCATACCACTCTCGTGAGCCTCTGCATCACTCTCTTGAGCCTCTGCAACATCCTCTTAAGCCTCTGCATCACTCTCCTGAGCCTCTGTATCCCTCTCCTAAGCCTCTGCCTCACTCTCTTAAGCCTCTGCATCACTCTCGTAAGCTTCTGAATCACTCTCTTGAGCCTCTGCATCCCACTCTTGAGCCTCTGCATCACTCTCTTCAGCCTCTTCATCCCTCTCTTGGGCCTCTGCAATACTCTCTTCAGCCTCTTCATCACTCTCTTGATCCTCTGCATCCCTCTCTGGAGCCTCAGCATCCCTCTCCTGAGCCTTTTGCAGCACTCATTTGAGCCTCTGCATCACTATCTTGATCGTCTGCTTCACTCTCTTGAGCCTCGGCAGCACTCTCTTGAGCCTCTCTATCACACTCTTTAGCCTCTGCATCACTCTCTTGAGTCTCTGCATCACTCTCTTAAGCCTCTGCATCCCGCTCTTGAAGTTCTGCATCACTCCCTTGAGACTCTGCATCATTCTCTTGAGCCTCTGCATCACTCTCTTGAGCCTCTGCATCACTCTCTTAAGCCTTTGCCTTTCTCTCTTGAGCCTCTGCATCACTCTCTTAAGCCTTTGCCTTTCTCTCTTGAGCCTCTGCATCACTCTCTTGAGCCTCTGCATCACTCACTTTAGCCTCTGCATCCCTCTCTTGAGCCTCTGCATCACTCTCTTGAGCCTCTGCATCACTCACTTTAGCCTCTGCATCCCTCTCTTGAGCCTCTGCATCCCTCTCTTGAGCTTATTCATCCCTCTCTTGAACCTCTGCATCCTTCTCTTGAGCCTCTGCATCATTCTCTTAAGCCTCTGCATCATTCTCGTACGCCTCTGCATCACTCTCTTAAGCCTCTGCATCACTCCCGTATACCTCTGAATCACTCTCTTGAGCCTCTCCATCACTCTCTTGAGCCCCTGCATCTCTCTATTGAGCCTCTGCACCACTCTCCTTAGCCTCTGCATCACCCTCTTAAGCCTCTGCATCCCTCTGTTGAGCCTCTGCATCACTTTCTTAAGCCTCTGCATCCCTTTCATGAGCCTTTGCATCTCTCTCTTGAACTCTTGCATCCCTCTTATGAGCCTCTGCATCCCTCTCTTGAGCCTTTGCATCACTCGCTTAAGCCTCTGCATCCCTTTCTTGAGCCTCTGCATCCCTCTCCTAAGCCTCTGCATCCCTCTCTTGTGCCTCTGCATCCCTCACTTGAGCCTCTGCATCCCTCTCTTGAGCCATTACATCCTTCTCTTGAGCCTCTGCATCCCTCTCTTGAGCCTCTGCATCCCTCTCTTAAGCTTCTGCATCACTCTCTTAAGCCTCTGCGTCACTCTCGTAAGCCTCTGAATCACTCTCTTGAGCCTCTGCGTCCCTCGCTTGAGCTTCTGCATCTCACTCTTCAGCCTCTGCATCCCTCTATTGAGCCTCTGCATCACTCTCTTTAGCCTATACATCCCTCTCTTGAGCCTCTGCATCCCTCTCTTAAGCCTCTGCATCACTCTCATGAGACTCTGCATCACTCTCGTGAGCCTCTGTATCACTCTCTTGAGCCTCTGCATCACTCTCTTGAGCCTGTGCATCACTCTCTTGATTCTCTGCATCACTCTCTGAAGCCTCTGCAACACTCTTCAGCCTCTGCATCACTCTCTTAAGCCTCTGCTTCCCTCTCATGATCCTCTGCATCACTCTCTTGAGCCTCTGCATCACTCTCTTGATCCTCTGCATCACTCTCTTGAGCCTCTGCATCACTCTCCAGAGCCTCTACATCACTCTCTTGAGCCTCTACATCACTCGCTTCATCCTCTGCATCACTCTCCTGATCCTCTGCATCCCTCTCTTGATCCTCTGCATCACTCTCTTGAGCCTCTGCATCATTCTCTTGAGCCTCTGAATCCCTCTCCTAAGCCTCTACATCGTGCTCTTGAGCCTCTGCATCACTCTCTTAAGCCACTGCATCACTCTCGTAAGCCTCTCAATCACTCTCTTGAGCCTCTGCATCCCTCTCTTGAGCTTCTGCATCTCACTCTTCAGCCTCTGCATCCCTCTATTGAGCCTCTGCATCACTCTCTTGAGCCTATACATCCCTCTCTTGAGCCTCTGCATCACTCTCATGAGCCTCTGCATCACTCTCTTAAGCCTCTGCATCACTCTCTAGAGCCTCTGCATAACTCTCTTCAGCTTCTGCTTCACTCTCTTAAGCCTCTGCTTTCCCTCTCTTGATCCTCTGCATCACTCTCTTGAGCCTCTGCATCCCTCTCTTGAGCCTCTGCATCACTCTCTTGAGCCTCTGCATCACCCTCTTAAGCCTCTGCATCCCTTTTTCGAGCCTCTGCATCACTTTCTTAAGCCTCTGCATCCCTTTCTTGAGCCTCTGCATCACTCTCTTGAACTCCTGCATCCCTCTCATTAGCCTCTGCATCCCTTTCTTGAGCCCCTGCATCCCTCTCTTGACCTCTGCATCCCTCTCTTGAGCCACTGCATCCCTCTCTTAAGCCTATGCATCACTCTCTTATGCCTCTTCATCACTCTCTTAAGCCTTTGAATCACTCTCTTGAACCTCTGCATCACTCTCTTGAGCCTCTGCATCACCCTCTTAAGCCTCTGCATCACTCTCTTGAGCCTCTGCATCCCTCTCCTAAGCCTCTGCCTCACTCTCTTAAGCCTCTGCATCACTTTCTTAAGTCTCTGCATCACTCTCATAAGCATCTGAATCACTCTCTTAAGCCTCTGCATCCCTCTCTTGAACTCCTGCATCCCTCTCATGAGCATCTGCATCCCTCTCTTGAGCCTCTGCATCCCTCTCTTGAGCTTCTGCATCCCTCTCTTGAGCCTCGGTATCCCTCTCTTTAGCCTATGCATCACTATCTTATGCCACTGCATCACTCTCTTAAGCCTCTGCATCACTCTCGTAAGCCTCTGAAACACTCTCTTGAGCCTCTGCATCTCTCTTTTGAGCTTCTGCATCTCACTCTTCAGCCTCTGCATCCGTCTATTGAGCCTCAGCGTCACTCTCTTGAGCCTATACATCCCTCTCTTGAGCCTCTGCATCCCTCTCTTAAGCCTCTGCATCACTCTCATGAGCCTCTGCATCACTCTCTTGAGACTGCATCACTCTCGTGAGCCTCTGCATCACTCTCTTGAGCCTCTGCATCACTCTCTTGAGCCTGTGCATCACTCTCTTGAGCCTCTGCATCACTCTCTGAAGCCTCTGCAACACTCTCTTCAGCCTCTGCATCACTCTCTTAAGCCTCTGCTTCCCTCTCATGATCCTCTGCACCACTCTCTTGAGCCTCTGCATCACTCTCTTGATCCTCTGCATCACTCTCTTGAGCCTCTGCATCACTCTCCAGAGCCTCTGCATCACTTTCTTGAGCCTCTACATCACTCGCTTCATCCTCTGCTTCACTCTCCTGATGCTGTGCATCCCTCTCTTGATCCTCTGCATCACTCTCTTGAGCCTCTGCATCAATCTCTTGAGCCTCTTAATCCCTCTCTTAAGCCTCTACATCGTGCTCTTGAGCCTCTGCATCACTCTCTTAAGCCTCTGCATCACTCTAATAAGCCTCTGAATCACTCTCTTGAGCCTCTGCATCCCTCTATTGAGCCTCTGCATCACTCTCTTGAGCCTATACATCCCTCTCTTGAGCCTCTGCATCCCTCTCTTAAGCCTCTGTGTTACGGCCCTCTCGGGTCGCAACTAGGTTCGTACTCTGATGTTATTAGAGGAAGTTGTATCCGACCCCAAGCCAGTAGTGGCTTTCAAGGGATGAGATCCGTGAAGCAAGTAACTTAAAGGGGAAGGGAAATAAAGTTAAGAACTTAAGATTATAATTGTTCCCATCACCAATAAATAATATAAGATTACACAGGGGGAGGGGTATTAACACTGCACAAGGGAATTATTTACACAATTGTCTTCTCCTGAAGACTCTGGATCCAAACTCTCGGTGCCAAGTCCTCGGTGCTTTCGTGGCCTCACAACGAATCCTTTTAGAAGCTGAGTCTACCCTGGCCACAGGTCAGCCAAAACACAGTTCCACTAGGGGCACCGCCGTGGAGGCCGTCAACCACAAGTCCAGCAGGTCTGCTGGCAGGTTCCGGATCAGCAACGCTGGTCAGGCCACTCCACGAGCGATACTAGGGTAGCGCCCTAGTCAGGAGCCTCGTGTGATACCACAAATCACTCTCCTGTCCTCAATACCCCAGTGGATAATCGTCTGCAGTAGTCGGTCCCGGGTACAACAATCCTTCACTGCCGCTTCACAGGCAGGGTAACACCACAGTGTTCTTCCGGGAGACGACTCACAGCTGCTGCAGCAAAGCACAAGGTATGGGGACGGCTGCCTTGGGTAGACTGACTCAACTTCCATCACAGCAGTCCCAGGTCGACTCTGTAAGCAGACACGTCATCAATAACTGGGACACACTAAAACACCTCACTTACGGGCTCAGGCACAAACGCCCGACATATCCACTCCATAGATGGCGTGTAGTCTGAGCACCACCTCACCAGAGGTCAGCGGCGGTGGTGCAGTGAGCTGAACCGGACTGGAAACTGGCCCTTGTGGCCAGTACACCTTGTCCTCACCAGGTGTCGTCGTCCATTTGGTGGGGGTTTCGGGAGCTGACCCACAGATGGCGCGGTCGTCACTGCTCCGTGCTCGGACGCTGGATCCGGGTTCGTAACACCTCCCCACCAAAAAGAATTTGGTTTGGATTTCTATAAAGAGAATTACAAACCAAATTAGTACGGTGACACAACTCCAAATGGACTCACTTACACTATGAACTGGAGTGATGAGGCTGTCTTGTCCACAGAACTGTACCACTGGGGAACTCTCGCACAAAGGAAACTTGCAGATGTAAGGCAATGTCCTGCCTGACGTAATCTTCCACGTCTCCACTGCGATGTCAAGCAGGGGCATCATTTCACCTCTCTCGAGTAAGGATCGATATCAACACGATCTGGGGCGACTCGACACTTCCCTGTGTCGGGGCACCGATGATGGCTGATCACAGACGGTATTTCTGGTACCGGTCCGACGGTCCTTCAGGGAGACAGGAACCTGGAATACAGGGGTCTGATAATTCAGAGTGACAGCGACAGTGGGCAAGTCAGTACTTACAGCGGACTCCTCTACTAGGCTCACACCTAGTTCCAACGGGGCTGTTCGTACATCGAAGATGGCATTTGCTCTGCCACCGTCAGGTCGACCAACGTTACGTATAACGCTGCATTGAGGCTCAGCAATCACGCGGGGGGTGTCAACCTGCCGGAAACAGTCACTCATTTTATCATCTGTCGTACCTCCTGTATCTACTATCACCTTCCAGGCTCCTTCGTCGACTGCAACACTCACAGTGCGCGTCTCTAATCCCTGGGATCTCTTCACGATGTTCAAGGGAGCCATCATCCTTCGGGTCGTCCACTGATCCTTACTGAGAACACAGAGAACACATACGAGAACAAAACAAAATACCGGTAGGAAACATTTGGTAAACTGAGGGATAAGCTTCCTGAGCTTGTAATGTCCATAGTCGGCTACATCCATTAGCCTGGTTTGGACCGAAGAGGGCTCTAGAACCTTTGAACATACTTCACATACCTCTGACGTCTGGGGAATATCTGGCCGGTTCAATGAACGTGGTACTTTGCCATACCGCAAGTACTCATCCGCCTTCGCTCCAGACTCTGGGGTATTCGTGGGTGCATGCACTCGAGACCTCTCTTCTTGCTCAGTTGCTTCTGCTACCTTAACCGCATGTTCCTTGTCGGGAGAAGAATTGGGAGACTCTGCTAGAATGCTGTCGATCTGCGGGTGAGAGGACTAATTAAACATGTTTAAATCCGGGTCTGTTTGTACCTGGACATTACCACTGCCTGTTACCTCAGACCTTGTTATTCCGGCTGACTCGTCAGCAATCTTGGGATGATTGGTGCTCCAATCTGTCACCAAGTCGTTGGCTAGTACCACGTCAATTCCAGCTACAGGGAGGGTATCGACTACTGCCAACGCACATGTGCCACTGAAGTAAGGCGAGTCGAGATGTACTGGCACTAAGGGGGCGATGTACTGCGTCCTAGGAAACCCAACCAGGACAACCTGTTGTCTCCCGTCCACACTTACTCCCTCGGGTAACGAGCTTCTCACGATCAGGGACTGGGCTGCTCCACTATCTCTGAGCACTACTACAGATCTACCAGTATGAACACTCGTTACATACCCGCTTGAAGTGTGAGGGGCGAACAAACTTGATCCTTCCTGTGTCGTCGTCGACTGGCTTCCTGCTGGTGGTGTAACACAGCTCATCATCATCACCTCCCTACGTGCGCTGCCACCTCTTCTGCCTCGGCACATAGCAGCTACATGCCCTTTCTGCCCACAAGTCCAGCACACCACATTCCTCCTCGGACTCCGGTGTTTAGGACTGTTAGGACTAGTCCTTCGAGGGCTACTTGGGGGCGCCTTCTTAGCGCTTCGTGGGACGGGGGTCTCCTCTTCGTCCTGAGGTTTATCAAACCGGCGTTGGTAATGCCTTGGGACGTACTTAGCAGAAGGCCTATGCGTCAGGATATACTCTTCAGCCATGGTGGCTGCCGCACTCAAGGTGTCCACTTGCTGTTCCTCTAAGTACGTCTTCAGGTCTCCAGACAAACAATCCTTGAAGTCCTCTTGCAGTATAAGCTGCTCGAGGTCTTCTTTGGTCTCCACCTTCCGAGAAGCACACCATTCCTGGAAAAGTCGCTCCTTAATAGTGGCGAATTCGGTGAAAGTGTGCTCCGAGGTCTTCTTCAGGTTTCTAAACTTCTGCCTGTATGCCTCAGGTACCAATTCGTATGCCATGAGCACAACCTTCTTCACCTTGTCATAATCGCCAGAGTCGTCAAGGGATAACGTGGAGTAGGCGACTTGGGCCTTCCCAGTCAAGACTGACTGTATCATGATGGCCCAATTCTCCCTTGGCCACTCCAAAGAGGCAGCGACTTTTTCGAAGGCTGCAAAGAACTTTGACACTTCCTTCTCATTGAATTTGGGGACCATTTTGATGTTCCTTACCGGATCGAAACTGCTGGCTTCCGTCGTTGGCCTCCGACCACCTAACCGTAATACTTCTAGCTCATGTTGTCTCTCTCTTTCCTCTCTGTCTCGTCGTTCTTGTCTGTCTCGTTCTTCTCTTTCTCTCTCTCTCGCTCTTCTTTCCTTTCTTCCAATTCTAAACGCCTCATCTCCAATTCTTTATCTTTTAATTCTCGTTCTAATTCTAACTTCTTCCATTCTATCTCGCGATTTATTTCCAAGGCACGCATTTTGACTGTCAGCAAGCTAATATTCAGCTCACCTGCATCGCTGTCAATGTCACTGCCTTTATCTTCCTTTTCAGTGGAAGCAACTTCTTCACTTTCCTTGGTACCTAGTGCCTCACTTTCTTGTTTTTCTTCGGCCTTCAAATACCGGTGAACCTTGGATAAGATCTCCACACGGGAATCACTGGCACGGATCTTTATCTCCAAGTAGGCACTAACTAGCACTAGTTCTGGTTTGCTCAGATATTTTAATCTGGCAAGACAGTCTTCTCTGTTCAGAAAAGCCTGAACATCGTCCAGATCATCGATGGTAGCTTTTTCTGCCATTGTCACAGATGGAACACTTAACTAGCACTTAACACACCGCTTTCACTTTAGCACTTAATGCACCGAGCACTGTTCTACGCCAATATTGCACTTTATCGCACCAAACACTGCACTTGCCAATATTGCACGTAATTACTTCGGGCACCGCACTACGCAATATTGCACTGAATCACAGCGAACACTTCGCTCTACAATATTGCACTGAATCACGCCGAGCACCGCACTACACAATATTGCACTTGATCGCTTAATCACAGCGAGCACCGCACTGCACAATATCGCACTTAGTCACTCCGAGCACCGCACAGGACATATAACGTCCCAATCGTCACACACAGGGGGAATTATATACAGGGATTACGCCACATCACCACCCCTGTCAAACATACTTAACAAGGGGACGGATCCCGCTGGGGATGCCAATTATGTTACGGCCCTCTCGGGTCGCAACTAGGTTCGTACTCTGATGTTATTAGAGGAAGTTGTATCCGGCCCCAAGCCAGTAGTGGCTTTCAAGGGATGAGATCCGTGATGCAAGTAACTTAAGAGGGCGTTATAATTGTTTGGCCGAAAAAATTCGGCCAAACACGAAAAATTTATAAAAATACTACAACGTTCTGGCAACACCGTGGTGCAAACCGTTTAATGTTATGATAATAAATAACGTAATTAGAGCAAATTTTCCAGCCGCAATTGCCCGAAATCTGGTCCTCGCGGCTCGGGTGCGCCGTAGGGTGATGCGTCATACGTTGTAAGCGTCTAGTATTTCGCAATAGAGTGGAGAATATCTTGTTATGCATATACAAATTATAAACACACTCGCTGGCAACTGTCTTCTGTGAGAGGGAGGGGCTATAATCCGATTTACTGGCTTAGTCACCCTCTCAGTGTCTGTGCCGGCGGTCGCATGCCTGACGCGCTCGCACAGATCGTATTTTCTTGCATATACTGCACAATGGATATAGTATCGGACAAGAAGAAAGCTCTAAAGGCAAGAGCTCTACGCGTTAGCCAAGTAAAGAAGGAGCGTAAAGCCACACTGAGGCAAAACAAGAGTTCCCTTGAGTGAAGAGAGAGGGCAGCCTCCCGCCCCCACAACACACTACCTCGCCTCACACCCAGGCACCCACACCTCCTGTGGCACCTGCCACACCTCTGTGGCACCTGCCACACCTCCTGCTGCACATGCCACACCACCTGCGGCACCTGCCACACCACCTGCGGCACCTGCCACTCAAGATCTTAGACCTGCAACTCAAGACGTTCTCCCTCTTGATGTTGCATATTTCAGACCAATTATATTAGGTTAGTATGTATTATGTTTTATATCTTGATACTATATCATAAATAATTGTAAATATAAAGCTGCTGTCTTTTTTTTTATTTTTTTTATTTTTTTTTTTAATTTTTTTTTTTTAATAATTTTTTTTTTTTTTTTTTTATCAGGCAATCTTCATGGAACTTACACACCTTACTGAAGGAATGCCAATCTACAAGGGTGGTAATTTTGATTGAAATTGGTAGTTCATCAACCTCAGCCAAAGGTGGCTGAACTTTGACCTTCATTTTTTACAGGTAACTAATTTGCAACTATATGGTTGAATAACTTTTTTATTTATTATTCAATTTACATGGAACTTGCACATTATATGTAGAGTCTGTGCCTCTAAAAACTCAAGTTATATATTTCCCCTAAGATCATTTATTGATTTTATATATATTTATAAACATCATTTTGTTGCATAATTTTTTGGGTGAACTTTGAAAATTTGTATTATTGCACTAAATAGGTTTGGGATAATAATGCCACTAGACAACCTTTATTATATAGTATTGTGATAGCTGAGTATCATAGAAATAATATCAGTTGATATTTGTATTTGTTATATCAACTTTAAAACATGTAAAAAAATGGTTAAAAAAAGTTTTTTTTTTTTTTCTCCCTCTCTATTTAGGCTGCGATGCTGAAACTTGGACCACTTGCAGCCCTCTTCACGTGTAACACGTCAATAAATTTTCATTGCACTAGAACAACTTTTAAGGGGGCATCTCTTCTCAAATCCGAAAAATTTCGAAAATTTACAAAAAATTATGAAAAATACTACAACGTTCTGGCAACACTGTGGTGAAAACCGTTTCATGTTATCTTGAAAAATAACGTTATTAGAGTCAAAATTCCTGCTGCAAGTTTCCCCATTCCGGTTCTCGCGGGCTGGGTGCGCCGTGGGGTATTGCGTCTTACGTTGTAGCTGTCTAATATTTCGTAATAGCGTTGAAAATAACGTGTGATGCATAAAAAAATATAAACTCACTTATTGGCAACAGTCGAGAGTGAGGGAGGGATGGGATTGCTAACATAAGTCAGTCACTCTCTGTGTCCGATAGCGAGCAGATCTATCGTGGACGCGCGCTCACAATATCTCCCAGAATTATCAGTATTTGTGCTATTTTTACTGCAAAATGACGTACAAAACGAAGATGAAGAAAACTCTGAAAGCTAAAAGCATGCTAGCTGCCCGTAGAAGGTGCGAGCTGGCTAGAATCCATGGATTACGCACTTTGAGAGTGAAGATCGTGGAGGCCTCTCAGCCGCGAGTGTGAGGAACCAGCCCGCTACCCCCCCCCCACCACAATCCCACCCTCTGCCACCGCACATTCTCCACCTTCTACTCCAGGGACTGGTACTTGAAGAAAAAGGACAAGGATATGCAGAAACCAACGAGACCCACAACCAAACCAAGAAAGGCCCCTGAGGGAGCTGACCCCGGCTATGGCGCAGGTGCCTACTAGTGCCACTCCAGTGCCACCTTGAGGACCCATATTTCTGACCAATTATATTAGGTTAGTATGTTTTAGTGTTATATTGTGATATTACTTCATATATATTTGTACATATAAAACTGGTGGCAATTTTTATTTTTTTTATTTTTTTTATTTTTTTTTTATTTTATTTATCAGGCGATCTGCATGGAACTTGCACACCTTACTGAACCCATGCCTATCTACAAGGGTGCAAATTTTGAATGATATCGGTCAACATCAACCTCAGCTAAAGGTGGCTGAACTTTGACCTCCGTTTGTGCAGGTAAATATTTTACAATTGTAATTGATTTCACAGACTTTATTTATTATTCAATTTACATGAAACTTGCACATTATATGTAAAGTTTATGCCTCTAAAACATTGTGGTGGCTTTTCTTTCTACGTAGATTTATTGATTTTATAAATATTTATAAATATCATATTAGTGCATAGGATTTTTGGGAAATTTACAAAATCTGTATTATTGCACTAAATACATCTGGGATAAAAATCCACCACACAAATCTTTATTATATAGTAAGGTCATAGCTAAGTGTCATAGAACTTATTTCGATTCACAATTGTGGGCTGTGAAATGATTTGAACATTGGTGAAAAATTGTCTAAAAAAACTTTTTTATTTTTTTTCTCCCTCTCTATTTAGGCTGCGATGCTGAAACTTGGCCCAGTTGCAGCACCTTTCACATGTATCAGGATAATAAATTTTCAATGCCCTACAACAACTTTCAATTTCCATCTAGATGCCCCCTTAACCCAAATAGAGCCACCACAGAGTCGAAAAGTTCGACTGGTATAAACCCATGTACATTTTGTCATAAAAAAGGACATGTTCTCCGTAATTGCTTTAGATTACACCCAGAATTACGTCCAAATGCCTCTATTGTGAGTAAACGAAGGCAGGGTCATCATTCGGAAACTTTTGATTATGGGCAAGCCAACATAGCTCGCTGGTTTTGACCCTTTTATGATACATGCTAAAATGGTAAGAGTTGAAAATGAGTGGGTACCTGTAGTGCTCTTCAGGGATACTGGTGCATTGCTAACTTTGATAACTTCTCGTATGTTGTCCTAGCTCAAGAAGATTGACCTGGACGAAGTTATGCTTATACAGGGTATAGCAGGGGTTGTGCAACATGTGCCTCTTGTGCAAGTATATATTTCATCCTCCTATACTCCTGGTCTATGTACTGTAGATGTGAGAGATACCTTGCCCATACCTGGGGGTAGATATAAATCAAGGTAATGACATTGCAGGCACCTCAATGAATAGGCATCTTCCCATTATGATAAGTGATCCAAGAAAAGTTCTCAGAGACGAGGGAGATTTCTCCAGTTGTGTATCCCACCTGCGCTGTCACCTGATCTAAAGCTGCCAAGTGTCAGAGTGATGTTTCCAAATCTACAACCGGAGGGATGGCTGGAAAACCTCCAACGAAAGAACCGGACTTCGACTTAGCAGATACGATTATGGCGAATTTGGATGAGGTTAGTGTAGTTAAGGATGTTGTGCCAAGTGATGAAGTTGTACCTTCTGTGACTACAGATGCCCC